>NC_133302.1:5947521-6059360 GCF_005239225.2 Populus alba
AAAATCCAAACATTGTCAATCTGTATGACTCTAATCCACCGACTATTGGTGTTTGTCCATCTTTGGATATCATTTGAACTTCTTGTTAGGTCATTACTTGAGTAGCTAAAATTTAAGTCAAAATATTTAAACTTGGCCACCAATCAGTGCAATGTTAGGGTAAAACATACTTTCCAGTTTGGTTCAATTTCCTTGTAGCCAGTCATTGGAACCATCCTAACTGTTGTAACCCATTTTTGGGTCCCCATGAAAAATAAAATAAATAACCAAAAGAGGTTAGAAAAATAACAGGGGGCAGAAGCGCTCGGAAAACAGTCAGAAAATTGGTCAAGGAATTTAAAAAATACAAGGATTGAATTTTTTTGACAGCCCTTTTGAGAAGGAAAATTTGAATTTTGAGGAAGAAAAGCCCCAAATTTGGATGTTTATGGGACTTAATTGGATTTTTATTTGAATTTATAGAAGATTTGATTTGCAAGAAAAATTGATTTTTTAAGTCAATTTTGGGCTTTAATTTGAAGAAAATTTAAGTTCTGGGCGGCCAAAATAATTTTTTTAGGAATTTATTGGGTCAAATCAGGGGCTCAATTGCATAAATATTGAAGTTTAAGGGCCAATTAGGGACTTAATTGTGAAAATCCGAAACCAGGGATCAATTTGGAGAAGGCGGCCAACAAGAGGGGCCGGGGACCGAATTTTGGAGGACTGATTTGAAGTTTAGCCATTTAAATGAAACGGCCGCGTTTTACCTAAAACGACGCCGTTTTATATATACTATATATGAAAAAAAAGAAAAAAAAAAAGAGGGAAGATCAGAACGGTGTCCGTTTTGAACGAACATTGTTCATTCTTCCTCCTTCCCCTCCGTTTTAGCAAGAACAGAAGACGAAAAATTTTTTGAAAAAAACCTCCCGCGTCTCTTCTCCTCGCCTCCCACCACACCACCACCGAAAGCATCAATGGCCCGACCAGCCGTTGCGTGATTGAAGGCGCACTAACCATGGTCCCCCACCTGTTCTGCCCCTATAAATAAGAGAAGAAAACCGGAAAAAAAGGAGAAAGAGAAAAAAAAAAAAAACCCGAGAGAAAACCGAAGAGAGGAGAGAACCCGAAGGGAGGAGAGAGAGAGGAGACCGAAGAGAGGAGAGAGAGACCGAGGACAGGGGGAGAAGAGAAAAAAACGAGCAAAAGAGAGTGGGAGAGCAGAAACAAACCAAAAAACAAAGAAACCGAACCCAAAAACCAAGAAAAAAACCAAAGAGAAAGCCGCACTGAAAACAAGTCTCTCTCGCCGCCGTTCGAACCGCCACAGCACCGCCCGGAGCCGCCGTACGCGAGCCAGCGCCACCGCAGCTCACCAGCGACGCCTCCATGCCAGGTGCGCATTTCTTCCCCCCTGCATTTTTGTTTTTCTTCGGTGGTCTGGCCGTCCTGCATGTTGCATGCAGGAGGCAGGGGGGAGAAAAAATGATTCTCCCCCCGCCGGGCCGCCAAGGTGCCGGGCCAGCCCGATGCTGGCCCAGCCTTGCAAGTCTGGGCGCGGTCTGGGCCCAGACTGTAGGAATTTTTTTTCGGACCGTGATCGGGCCCATTTTATTTTGGGCCGAGACCGGGCCCAATATCATTGCGGCGCGAGATTATTGGCCCGCCCCTTTTGGGCTCGAGCCTTGGCGGACATTTATTTGGGCCGGCCTAGCCCTATAATATATTATATATTTATTATAATATATATATGTGTGTCACAATATTATATATATACTTTATAAAAAAATATATTATTTATTAATAAAAAAATATTATTTGAAAAATCTAGAAAAAAAAATATTGTGATTTTTATGCATATTTTTTGTCAAAGTGGCTTAATATTAGTTTGTATTTTTTATGCTGTGATGATACAAATTCAAGTATTAACAAAATACCGATAAGTCGTCAAAAAAAAAAAAAAAAAAAGAAAAGAAAAAATTTTCTTGCGTGTTGCATACGGCCAATACAACTAACATGTTTTGAATGTTCTTTTTTATATATAAAAAAAAAAATATTGGAAGTTTTTTTTGAAAAGTGTTGTTTTCGCGGATGGATTTCTTAAACACAAATCATTTTCTTATGCATTTGTGGATTTTTACAACCTGTTTGTGAAACTCCAAAGGGTATTGGCCAATATCTCCAAAAATTAATAAAAATTCTTATTTTGGTGAGGAGAAGTTGTGGTTATTGTTCACCGCTAATGTTTGGATGAATGAAATCCTTAAAAGGACGACATCCAAAATATTATCGGGAGTAATAAAATGCAACGCACATGTTTGAAAGAAGCTTTGGTTGCGATCGAGAGACATTTCAAAAAATTAAATTTTTTTCTCCACGGTTTATGAGTCGTGAAAAGTAATTGTTTTTTTAAGAATTGTGAATTTTCTTCGTTTTTTTTATTCTCTTTTTCTTGCGATTTTACGAGTTGACGGGATTAGAAAACACCAACACCATAGACTATAGAGCAAACCAAACACCAAGCAGCTTACCTCAGGTAGGGCGTATTAGGGGTGCTAGTACCTTCCCTTTACGCAACCAGTCCCTTGCCTTTAGAATCTCTGAAAGACCCAGTTAGGGTTCCTAGTGACCAAATACTAGGTGGCGACTCCAAAAGAACCAAATCCTTAGAACACAACGAAAATCGCCAGCCGATGTCGTGCCTTTATAAATTTTTTGTGTGGGGCGGTGTGACAGAATGGCGACTCCACTGGGGATGTTAGGGGACTAAGCTTGATTTGTTTGTTTGTTTATGTTATGTGTTATTGGTTTTGTTTTCTTAAATGTTTTGTTTAAAAAAGCTTTAGCATATATCTTTACATTCTATCATACATGCCATAGTCATGCATCACTTTATTATTATTATTATGTTTTGGAGGGCACCACACATGTAACTCTAAGTTTAAGTGGGGACTAGCAGCTTGCCCTTATGACTTGAGTCAAGGCTTAAGTTTGTGTAAAACCCCAACTCTTTGCTGAGTGTTTTAGACTGATAGTGATTGGTACACGTGCCATCCCACCTATCTGCTGGACCTCCATTATCGCCTTTACGAGGGTGATCACTGGAACAGCAAGAGACCCTCTTTTTAGAGACCTAGTAGTAAACCTACCCTATGTCTCACGTAAAAGAACTAGAACCTATCCTTAGGGTGTATGTTCCGATATAAATCTTTTGCATCGAAACAAGACTAACCCCCCATGCATTTTGAATTGCAGGATTTGTGAACGAAATGACCATCACTAAATCTTCCATAGAGTATGGAAAGAATTCTGAACTATCACAATTGATTGAAGGAGACTGCCTTAGAAGCGATGCTAAGAAGATGTCGCCAATCAAGAAACCTGAATTGCATATTTGAATGAGGTGAACAAGTTAACGACTCATTTTCAGAATGTGGATAAAGATGCATTTTTTTAGGAAATACGGACGTTTGATGGAAATCGCAAAGGTAGAAGTTTTAAGCCCAGCTGTGCGAGCCTTAGTTCATTTTTGGGATCCAGAAATACCGATGTTTCTCCTTTGGAAGCATAGACTTGTGCCCCACGATTGAGGAATATGGATTGTTGACCGAGTTTCTGAATGACCTGTATCGGATTATTCTCCTTTGAGATCCGACAAGATCATCCCTGAGCTGTCAAAACTGCTCAGAATCTCCAACTTGGAAAAGTTTCTGGAAAAGAATGGCACCGATTTGAAATGGAGGATGCTAGAGTTGGAAAAGGAGTCAGAAGTAGAAAAAGAGAGATTGATTGCCTTAGGTATATTTGGCCTTGTGTTGTTCCCAGTCAGACTGGTTTAGTAAGCTTGGAGGGCCGCCGCGCTGCTTATGTGGAGTATGAGAGAACACACAGATCAATCCAGTGGTTGCTATCTTAGCCGAAACATTTTTGACACTTAACCATTGTAGAAAAGCTGGAAAAGGAGCAATGAGATGCTGCACGCAACTGTTGTATATTTGGATGGTGAGCCATATCGAAACAAAGAAACCTGTCTTCAAAATTTTTGGTGGTTCATCAAAAACCCCTAAAGATTGTGGAAGAAGAAGAATGGGGAGATCTAGACAACCAGGGTTGGGTTGATAAATTGGAAGGATTACCTAAAAACTAGCGATTTTAAATGGAGAGCACCATGGGTAACAAACAACGAAGGTCCTAATGAGTTGTGGACAAAGGCATTGGGAATACCATTGGTGGGGATTACGGGTTATGTGAGTTATGCTCCGACTTTAGTGGTAAGACAATTTGGGGCATACAGTTTGTTCCCAAAACTATGGGAATTGCTCAATTCTTTGGTCTGTTCAAAGATCCCCATAGCAAAAGAAGTTTTGGAGATCATCAACACAGATTGGAAGCATCTAGTGTTGGTGGAAATAGAAGGTTTGAGAGATCCAAGTGTGAGCGAAGGATATGTAAAAATGGAGAGCCTCAGCTGCTTCAGCCATGCCTTGCGCTATAGAGGAGCCTATTAAGGTTAATATTGAAGATGATTTAGCTGCTTCAGCCATGCCTCGTGTAGAAGTCAAATCTCCTCAAACCATAGAGGAACCCCTCAAAAGAAAAGAGGGTTAACGGTGAATTGAGAAGGCAAAGTGGACAAACTAAGAATAGAGTTGAGCAAAGGAGCAGGAAAGGACAAGGCGATGTTGGAAGGAATGATGCTAGAAGAGGATAAAAGGAGAACATTTCTAGATGAGCAAATACAGTCTAGAGATGCGAAAAATAACCAAGCTTGAGTTAAAAGTTGGTTGAGAGAAGATTGCTAGGGAAGGGAGTGAGAAGGAGCTTAAAGGGTTGAGTTTGGATTGGATGCAAAGTTGTTCTGAACTTTGAAGCAATGGAGATGGACTTTAGCGATTGCCAAGAAAGTGCAAAATATTACCAAGAAAAATTTGTGCAAGTGCAATTCGAACTAATGGATAGGATTAGAGGTATAAGGATTTGAATAAGAAATATACAGAGTTGGAAAGCAAAAGGGGAGGATTCGAGGATGATAAAGCGGAGTTAGCAGCCAAGAGAGTAGTGAGATAAAAGTTGCAAGGATAAAGCTCGACAAAAGAACGCGAAAAGTCGAAGTATTTGGACGAGAAGCTAGTAGCAAACGGAAAAGCACAAGGATCGAATCGACGCCAAACAACATTGCTTTGAACAGAACAAACATGTTGCTCATCGAGAAAAAAAATGACCAAAAACGATGAGCAAATGGATGAAGCTGCTGCACATGCTCGAATTATTAGAATCAATGCACGGAACGTGGGAGGAGACATCATTCGCTATCGCCGAAGCCTAGCCGAAACCGATGCCTTTTTAGGGAAGATTGAGAACCGGCGGCTTGCTTTCTTACCTTTGGCTAAGGAGTTTATGGAGGAAAGAGATTAGCATGTTGTATTTTTTTTTTTATCCAAGCATAATGAAAAGGGCGTTGACCCATCTTCTTATGCAAAATCTGTCTCTTGGTGAACATGATTCTAGCAAAACGACTCGAAAGGCAGAACTTCTATCAAAGCAAAATGTGACAAGAGAATGCTTATAATGGGATGGTTATTTTTTCGTTCACAATAAAACATGCATGCATCCATCACAATCATACATTTTACATACAATCTATGCATGCATGCATCTCCAGATCGTGACATAGGCCCACATCCAGAGTCCACCAAACCCGGTCCAGATCAAGAATGGAAAACGAAGAAAGAGCTCAGTTAGAGTCACACTACCAGACCGAGTTGGAATCTGTCTTGAAAAATGAAAGTTTCTCGACTGACCAATCTGCTTGAGAAACTTTTTAAGAACGAAGAACGGGGAGGGAACATCTACCCAACCACCTATAGGAGCGCCGTCAGTTCATGTCCCGGGGATATCTCAGAACTTGGGGGCAGATTCAGCGACGGGGCAACACTTTGCACCTGCCATTCCCGTTCAGCCCCCCTCAAGCTCACATCACAGCAGATGGGCCTTCTGATAATAGGTCCACTGGTTTTATGAATGATGACAAGATATCAGCTTTGGAAGAAAGGTTAAGAGCAGTCGAGGGAAATGACTGGTTTGACCCCATGCGAGCGTCTGAAATATGTTTGGTACCAAACATCACGGTACCAAAAAAATTTAGGATACCGGAGTTTATAAAAGTACACTGGGTTGGAATGCCCAAACACTCACCTTCGATCTTATTGCAATAAGATGGCTGAGGTGATTCATGACGATAAGTTATTGATCTACTTTTTCCAAGATAGTCTATCGGGGTCGGCGCTAAGTTGGTACATGAGGCTGGATAATGCCAAGATCAAGAAATGGAAGGATTTAGTTGAGGCTTTCCTTAAGCAATACAAGTTCAATTTGGAAATTGCTCCAGATCGAATGAGCCTTATGTCAATGGAAAAGAGAAGCCAAGAGTCAGTGAGGGCTTATGCACAAAGATGGAGGGACGAAGCCACGCACGTGCAACCCCCTTTGATAGAAACGGAGATGGTGACTTTGTTCGCCAATACATTCAAGGCACCTTACTATGAGCATTTAATGGGTAGCTCATCTCAACATTTCTATGATGTTGTACGTGTGGCGGAAAGAATCGAGCAAGGAATTAAAGCAGGGCGCATAGCAGAGCCTTTAGAGAAGAAAGGTTTTATCGGAAGAAAAATGAAAGGTCCCGTTAACAACTTCGAAGGTGGGTCCAATGACAAGATAACAGATTCATATAACCCACAAATACCTACCTCTCATGTGGCCCACATAAACTTTAACAAACCTTTTTCCCCTAATCGAGCAAATGGCCAGTCAAACACCCAAAACAACCACCAACGACCAAACACAAGATACATTTCAGAACAACTACCGCCATTACCCATGCCTCTGAAGGATATATATGCCGAACTACTAAGCATTGGACAAATAGCTCCTATCCCTACATTACCACTACAGCCACCATTCCCCATCTGGTATAAGCCCGAGTTGACTTGCGAGTACCATGCTGGTATTCCTGGGCATTGTCTTGAAACGTGCTATGGTTTCAAGAACAAGTTGTTGAAGCTCATCAAGATAGGATGGGTGTCATTTGAAGACACACCCAATATCAATTCAAATCCATTGCATGGTCATGACAAAAGTGATAGGGGATAAAGGTTGGAAAACCTTGGTCAAGAGTCGTCAATAATGAAGAAGGCGAGATCGAAGGAGAAGACAAGGAAATGCAAGTGGGGAAGGAAGATAAAGCATTGCCTCGGTTGACTTTCCACACACTAGAAGAAGTTTCAGAACGGGTTGACCCAAGAACTTCTCGTAGTTTTCAAAATGTAAAACAACTTTATTTGCCTTAGCATGTTTTTGTCATTTGCTTTTGTCTTTACTTTTATTTTCTCTAGTGAGCATTCAGAGCTCATATTGTCAGCCATATTTTTGTGTTTGTCTTTGAGCTTACCTTTTCTTTAAATAAATGATGAGTTTATGCATTTTTTTTAACAAGTTTGAGTGGTTACAAATAAAGTATCAATAAAATGGTTTAATATGAAATTTAAGAAAAGCTAACCCTAAAGTACAACCCTATCTCTGATAGCATGGATAAATGTTTAAGTGGTCACTTTGTAATTGTCTTTTAAAGAACAAAGTTTATCAACCATAACAATGGTATTTTGAAATAAAAAAAAAATCATTATCTATTCACTCACTAAAAAAAGTTTATCACCGGCTGAATGAATTGCTTCTCTATATAAAAAACCCAGACTAATATCGCACCCCCTATACTAGGGGGTAAGACGAGATGTTTTATGAAAAGTTTTACGAAAGCCTAGATTTTGAAAACCAAGCTAAAGCATTTGATAAAAGCATGACAAAAGGCAAATACAAGTCATACATTTTGAGAAAAGGACTACTTGAAGAAAGTCAAAGACTTCTTCTCCAAGAATATGATAGGCAACACGAGAGATGAATCCAGCATACGACTTCAAAAAGCAAAGGGAGTCTCATGAACTAGAAGAAGAGGATGGGACCTATGTTTCAAAACCAGGTACGAATGCATGCATTGCATCTAATCATAAATCATTGCATGTATGTTTTTTTTTTTTTCATGGATCGTTACAGGAGGAGATCTTAGTGCATTCCAACAAGATTATGGACGAAGAAAGAATCATTGAGTTGATTCTAGAACAACAAGAAGAGAAGATAAGGATTCTCAAACCCTGCCAGCAGGAAGAACGACATCGATAGCATTCGGTAAAAAGGAATCGCCAGATGGGATTCCAAGTTGTTTGAGATCGCCAGAAGGGATCTCGTATTTTGATATTCGTCAATGGAGGTCGCCAGAAGGGACCTCATATTTCATGTTTGAATAAAAGGAATCGCCAGATGGGATTCCAAGTTGATGGAGATCGCCAGAAGGGATCTCGCATTTCACTATTTGGAG
Organism: Populus alba; assembly: GCF_005239225.2. Classification (NCBI taxonomy): domain Eukaryota; kingdom Viridiplantae; phylum Streptophyta; class Magnoliopsida; order Malpighiales; family Salicaceae; genus Populus; species Populus alba. The sequence continues at coordinate 5,955,935 of NC_133302.1, forward strand.
GTCGCCAATGGGACCTCATATTTCATGTTTGATAAAAAGGAATCGCCAGATGGGATTCCAAGTTGTTTGAGATCGCCAGAAGGGATCTCGTATTTCGATGAAGGTCGCTAGAAGGGACCTCATATTTCATGTTTTAATAAAAGGAATTGCCAGATGGGATTCCAAGTTGATGGAGATCGCCAGAAGGGATCTCATATTTCACTATTTTGGGGGTCGCCAGATGGGACCTTATATTCCATGTTTGTTAAAAGGAATCGCCAGATGGGATTCCAAGATGATTAAAGGAGATCGCCAGAAGGGATCTCATGTTTCACTATTTGGAGGTCGCCAGATGGGACCTCATATTTCATGTTGGTTAAAAAAAGGAATCACCAGATGGGATTCCAAGTTGGTTAAAGGAGATCGCCAGAAGGGATCTCATATTTCGATATTCATCCAAGGAGGTCGCCAGAAGGGACCTCATATTTCGGCTTTGAATAAAAGGAATCGCCAGATGGGATTCCAAGTTAAAGGAGATCGCCAGATGGGATCTCATACTTCGATATTCATCAAGGAAGGTCGCCAGAAGGGACCTCATATTGAAACCATTTCTTGGAAAAGCATTGGAGTTTACTAAGAATTCTTCCCCCTGGGTAGGTCACCCATACAATGAGACCATTATTTTCCTGGGAAGGTCACCCATACAATGAGACCATTATTTTTCTTGGGTCGGTCACCCATACAATGAGACCATCATTTTTCTAGGGTTCGTCACCCGTACAATGAGACCAGCACTAGGGTTCGTCACCCGTACAATGAGACCAGCATTTTTCTTGGGTCGGTCACCCATACAATGAGACCAGCATTTTTTTTCTTGGGTAGGTCACCCATACAATGAGACCATCATTTTTCTTGGGTATGTCACCCATACAATGAGACCATTATTTTCCTGGGTATGTCACCCATACAATGAGACCATCATTTTTCTTGGGTTCGTCACCCATACAATGAGACCATCATTTTTCTTGGGTTCGTCACCCATACAATGAGACCATCTTTTTTTATCTGGGTAGGTCACCCATACAATGAGACCATCGTTTTTCTTGGGTAGGTCACCCATACAATGAGACCATTCTTCATTTTTTTTTCTGGGTAGGTCACCCATAAGAATGAGACCATTCTCCATCTTTTTTTTTTTACCTGGGTAGGTCACCCATAATAATGAGGCCATTCTTCCCCTGGGTAGGTCACCCAAAGAATGAGACCACTCTTTCCCTTTCCACTCGGGCAGGTCTCCCATCATAATGAGACCATACACACATTTTTTTGTAATTGATTATGGGTAAAGGAAATCGCCAGATGGGGTTCCAGGTTAAAGGAGATCACCAGATGGGATCTCAGATGGATTTCCATATTGATCAAACTAAAGTAAGAATTCAGAAGATCGCTGGATAAGGATCTCGAGATGACTAAATTTGGATCATAGTTTTTGGGATAAAGAGGATTGTTGCAAAAGACAAAGGTTTCAGATCAATTAAGCTTCGACCAGATCAGTTTCGGGAGTTCCGTTGTGGGTTTATCTTTATAAACACTTACTGCGCAAAAATTCATGCTCCGTAAGTATTATAAAGAGGGGGGCATCTGTTGTAACCCATTTTTGGGTCCCCATGAAAAATAAAATAAATAACCAAAAGAGGTTAGAAAAATAACAGGGGGCAGAAGCGCTCGGAAAACAATCAGAAAATTGGTCAAGGAATTTAAAAATACAAGGATTGAATTTTTTGACAGCCCTTTTGAGAAGGAAAATTTGAATTTTGAGGAGAAAAGCCCCAAATTTGGATGTTATGGACTTAATTGGATTTTTTATTTGAATTTATAGAAGATTTGATTGCAAGAAAAATTGATTTTTAAGTCAATTTGGGCTTTAATTTGAAGAAATTTAAGTTCTGGGGCCAAAATATATTTTTTAGGAATTTATTGGGTCAAATCAGGGGCTCAATTGCATAAATATTGAAGTTTAAGGGCCAATTAGGGACTTAATTGTGAAAATCCGAAACCAGGGATCAATTTGGAGAAGGCGGCCAACAAGAGGGGCGGGGACCGAATTTGGAGGACTGATTTGAAGTTTAGCCATTTAAATGAAACGGCGCGTTTTACCTAAAACGACGCCGTTTTATATATATATATATGAAAAAAAAGAAAAAAAAAAAGGAGGAAGATCAGAACGGTGTCGTTTTGAACGACATTGTTCATCTTCCTCCTTCCCCCCGTTTTAGCAGAACAGAAGACGAAAAAATTTTTGAAAAAAACCTCCCGCGTCTCTCTCCTCGCCCCCACCACCACCACCGAAAGCATCAATGGCCGACCAGCCGTTGCGTGATTGAAGGCGCACTAACCATGGTCCCCCACCTGTTCTGCCCCTATAAATAAGAGAAGAAAACCGAAAAAAAGGAGAAAGAGAAAAAAAAAAACCCGAGAGAACCGAAGAGAGGAGAGAACCCGAAGGGAGGAGAGAGAGAGGAGACCGAAGAGAGAGAGAGAGAGAGACCCGAGGACAGGGGAAGAAGAGAAAAAACGAGCAAAAGAGAGTGGGAGAGCAGAAACAAACCAAAAACAAAGAAACCGAACCCAAAAACCAAGAAAAAACCAAAGAGAAAGCCACTGAAAACAAGTCTCTCTCGCCGCCGTTCGAACCGCCACAGCACCGCCCGGAGCCGCCGTACGCGAGCCACGCCACCGCAGCTCCACCAGCGACCGCCTCCACGCCAGGTGCGCATTTCTTCCCCCCTGCATTTTTGTTTTTCTTCGGTGGTCTGGCCTCCTGCATGTTGCATGCAGGAGGCAGGGGGGAGAAAAATGATTCTCCCCCCCGCTGGGCCGCAAGGTGCTGGGCCAGCCCGATGCTGGCCCAGCCTTGCAAGTCTGGGCCGGTCTGGGCCAGACTGTAGAATTTTTTTTCGGGCCGTGATCGGCCCATTTTAGTTTTGGGCCGAGACCGGCCCAATATCATTGCGGGCCGAGATTGGCCCGCCCCTTTTTGGGCTGAGCCTGGCCCTTTTATTTGGGCCGGCCAGCCCTATAATATATTATATATTATTATAAATATATATATGTGTGTATATTATATATATATTTATAAAAAAAATATATATTTATAAAAAAAATATATTTTTGAAAAATCTAAAAAAAAATATTGTGATTTTTATGCATATTTTTGTCAAAGTGGCTTAATATTAGTTTGTATTTTTATGCTGTGGAGATACAAATTCAGTATTAAAAAATACCCGATTTCGTCAAAAAAAAAAAAAAAAAATAAAAAATAAAATTTTCTTGCGTGTTGCATACGGCCAATACACTAACATGTTTTTGAATGTTCTTTTTATATATAAAAAAAAAAATATTGGAAGTTTTTTTTGAAAATGTGTTTTCGCATGGATTTCTTAAACACAAATCATTTTCTTGCATTTGTGGATTTTACAACCTGTTTGTAAAACTCCAAAGGGTATTGGCCAATATTCCAAAAATTATAAAAAATCTTATTTTGGGAGGAGAAGTTGTGGTTATTGTTCACCGCTAATGTTTGGATGAAGAAATCCTTAAAAGGACGAACATCCAAAATATTATCGGAGTAATAAATCAACGCACATGTTTGAAAGAAGCTTTGGTTGCGATCGAGAACATTTCAAAAATTAAATTTTTTTCTCCACGGTTTATGAGTCGTGAAAAGTAATTGTTTTTTTAAGAATTGTGAAATTTTCTTCGTTTTTTTATTCTCTTTTCCTTGCGATTTACGAGTTGACGGGATTAGAAAACACCAACACCATAGACTATAGAGCAAACCAAACACCAAGCAGCTTACCTCAGGTAGGGCGTATTAGGGGTGCTAGTACCTTCCCTTTACGCAACCAGTCCCTTGCCTTAGAATCTCTGAAAGACCAGTTAGGGTTCCTAGTGACCAAATACTAGGTGGCGACTCCAAAAGAACCAAATCCTTAGAACACAACGAAAATCACCAGCCGATGTCGTGCCTTTATAAATTTTTTGTGGGGGTGTGACACTAACAAATTAAAGTGAAAGTGGTAGCAATCAAGTTAATTTTTTTACTTCTTATTCTTGTCTTTAGCAAAAATTACAAATTGAAAGAAATTATAAAACATATATGCAATCTCAAAATAATTCAATTAGCATGAGAAAAAATCAATGGCGCAAGTCTGAAATAATGATAAATAAGTACTTTAATATGAATGGATTATAATGACAATATTATTTCTCACAGCAGCTAATGGAGATGGAGTCTATTCCCTCTGAACTGAAATTGAGAATTAGTTGCTCATGGTCACTAAAAATTCCAACAACAAAGATAATATTTTCAAAATTCCGGTGGATAGAGAATGTCTTGGTTGTTTTTCTCTTCTTCTTTTTGTATCCTATTAGGAAACCTTCATGATAAGCTATTAAGGCTAAAGATTAGAAGGTTACAAGATCTAGAGAAAATTCTTTTGATCCTATCAAATTTCTTCTTAAGATAAGACTCTCAAACTATTAGTTTCCTGTTAGATTAGGAGATAAAACACGTCCTTCATCTTGCGTCAGGATCTTTGTCTTGAAAACAATTCTATTTGACCTGGATCCTTTCATTAACATAGTAGCCTAAATATGTAGATGAATTTGGACCTTTTGAATTGCTTGATTTCGATATTCGAAACTCAAGATATGCACGTTTAAATGTAAAGTGTGAAAACAGAGAATCCTGTTGCAAATAGGATTCCAGTCTGATTTTTGCAGGTCTATTTAGAGGTTCAAACAAATTCAAATGTTTATAATACGTTCATAAAAATCTCGATATGTGTAATTCAATGTATATTTGGTGCAAATCATGAAAACCCTTTTAGTTTTTTTATTGGTAGTGTAGGTAATGATAGGAAAGTTATGAGCTTTTGTAGTTTAGATATTGGTACCATGTTCAAGTCTTGTGGTTTGTAAATATTAAGAGCTTGTTTCTTTGAAATTTGGTGTTGTTTGGTTGATGAGAAAAGCAGGGAAGAAGAAAGGAATGATTTGTTTTTTTGTTTATCAGAAGGCTGTGCTTAATTAGCTGAAACTATTTTTGCTCTTTTGATTTTTAAGGGTTTGAATGATACTAAGTATTGATGAGAGAACAGAAGTCTGAAACCACTGTTTTGTTTTTATTTGGGCTGTGGCTTTGTCTTGTTTGCTAAATTGGATACTTGAATGGTTGAATTTCAATTCAAATGGCAAAGTGGAAAAGAAAGTTTAAGGGAAATTGAATGCCTCCATGGTGTTGGATGTTGGTTACCTCTTTGGTTTAATCTCAGGAAGTTTGTTCAATTTAGAAAAAGAAAAGAAAAGGAGTATCTTCTTGTATCATGTTTCATCTTTCAAAAGAGGAAACTCCAAGATGTACAAGTACGCCGATACAAAGACAACACAAGAAAAGTTTATCCTAGTTTATCGTGAAATGAAATATTAGGTTGTGGTTCTTAGCATGAGTTAAATGTTTTGAAGCATCGTTGAGAAAAATGTTAGGATTGATTTGCTTGAATAACATAACATACACATGTGTTTGTCTTATTAGATAACTCAGAAGTTTGGTTAAGTTTTTCTTTGTGGGCTATGGAAGAGTCATGGATAAGAGAAGTGAAATCAATCTCCTATGACAAGATGCCTTCTCATTGCTGTAGCTACCTTCAATGAAAATTCTCCTCACCAGTTGTTCTGTTAAGGCACACTTCAACTTTTCCTTTTGGATTTTTATTTTGTCATGGAAATGAAGTAGTTGGTACTGTTTATAGGACAATCAATGCACCACTTGATAATCTGGTTCTATAATATTAAGATATGATCATTTAAACAATGTTGGGAAGGAATGATTTCTTGGAAGTCAAGTGTCTATATCAATACAAGCATAAACAAATTTAAAGTTGACAGCCAGGAAAGGTCTTGGCGCTTAACTATGGAACCCACTGACCACAATTATATGACGCATGTTTTGGTGGGAAGTCCAGGGGACACTCCATTTATTTCATAAATATGAAATAATAGATTCAGCATCACTCTTTTTTTCCCATCTTGTTGAAGTTGTTATTAAGTGTAAAGAATCTTGTATTTTGAAGGCCGCCTTTGGATTCATGCTGCAAGTAAAGTTCCGGAGGAAGATACAATCAAAGCGATGGAAGACTTCTATAGAGAAATTTATGCAGTGAATGGCATTACTGACTTGAAGTTTCCTGAACATTATCCTGTTTCAAGACTTTTAGGTATCTGCTTGAGTACTTTTGATATCATGAGTTGCTATGTTTTTCTCAAGTCTTAACAACAAATTCAACACTTTCTTTTCCTCTCAATGAATTCTGTAGATTCATGAAATGATTTGTTTTGGATTTGCTGGTACCACTTTGTGTCATTTTTTGTTTTCGGAATTGTGGGTTCTCTCTCTCTCTCTCTCTCTCCCTATATATATATATATATATATATTTTTTTTTTTGCTATAAAAGGGAGCAGTAAGTCAACTGTGGCTTAAGATCATGCTGTAGGCATACATTTTTGGTCCCATCTCATGAATGGAGTGAGGAATCTGTGTGACCATTTCACAAACATGGTTATTGGTTTCTAGCATGGGTGTTCTCACACATGGCTAAAGATGCTGGCTAGCCTTGGGTGTTGACAATGCATCAAACCAAATTAAATTTCCACTTAATTGCTGGATGGGCAGGCCAGAGTAGAACATGATCTGGGTTTAATATGAATGTTTGTGCATGACCTCTTATGCACCTGCCCATAACTATTGGAAATGCTCCTCAACTTCTTGTGAATTTGGAAAAAGCAGTGGAGAATTTGGAAAACAACTTTTAGCTGTTTTCCAGTGGTCTGTAGAATTGTTTTTCCCAAAGCTGTAAAATTCTCCACAAACAAACATGACCGTGATGTTTATCCTGAGCTGAAGTAGGAAGCCTCAACTTATTTTCAGTAGTTTTAGATTATGCGTTGTGAAAACCAGTGAGCATTGTTAGAACACTGCTTCCTGTTTTGTCTTGTGAATACAAAATACGATATCTTTATATATTATACAGGGTGTGTTGAAGTGGTTGGCTGTGTGAAATGTGAAGAGCTAGCAAGCTGGGAGGCAGTACCTGAAGGGGTGGGCACCTGTTTCTTACCTTCTGTCCGTTAACGTATGTCATCTGATATTTTTGTGTATCTGGTGACTAATCTAGATGAGTTTCTTTGCTACAGGTGAGGCTAGAAGGACAGACAGATTTTTGCTGGCTTTGTGAGCAGCCACAGGTATGCAATCTGTGAATATATATTATTTGAAAATGTGCTTAGCTTGCTGATCATTTTACCTCAACAAACGCAGAAATTATTAGTTCCTTTTGAGATGCGAGGGTATCAAGGTGTTTATAACTTGGAAAGGAAGGTATATGCAGTACATCAAAGTTAAATGTCTTGACCTGTGCTTTTTATGTGCTTGGGATTAACATATTCGTGTCTCACAGGTCCATGAGGCTGCAATTAGAGGTCTCGTCCCTGTTAAAGGTCCAATGCCAGTAAAATTCCCTCTCCCAAATCCTCAAGATCCGTTTTCCCTGAAACCAGGTTCTATTTCTGTGGGATTCTCTTACAATAAAGCATCTGTTGTGGAGAAATCTGAAGGTCTCAGTGCAGCCATTGCTTGTGCACGAGCAGCAGCTACACAGTTCAACAAGAAAGATCAAAACCTTGTATCTAATACCACAACAAATAGCTATTCCAACTCCACAAGCAGTGGTCGACCAGACAGCAAATCATTGGAAGAAGATAAAATGCTAGAGAGCTGCTCAGCTGGAGGTTCTGGTGAGGAGGCCTCAGTTTCAAGTAAAACAGAGCAACTCAATCCCATTAAGTGTGAGGAAAGCAGCAGCCGCGGCCAAACTCGTTAAGATCTGAAACAGATTCCTGGAGCTTCTGCTAAGGTTTTTTCTTGACATATAACCAGTGATTTGTTTTTGTTGTTTTTAGTTTTTTCTGTTTTTGGCTCCTTTAGAAAAGCACGTTTCCAGATTTAACCATGTATGAGAGGAATATGCATGTGAATAGCTCGTGCTCTTGTTGCAAATTTAGTTATTTATGTGCATAATCATTTACCATTTATGTATCTTCTTTCCGTGCATCTCATAAAAATTAGTTATCCATTATATTTCTTAATTTGTTTCTTTAATGAAACCTTTTTTCATGATTTTCTAAGAAATTATACAATCAAGTTCATCAAAAACATAGAAAATGGTATCTATCCATTATATTTCTTTGTTTGTTTAACAAAACCATTATATTTCTTTGTTATGAAAATAATTTTTATTTAATTATATTACAATAAAAATAAATTCTTGTAAAATCGAGTGTTAACCAATACTGATATTTTTTTTTTAAGACTATAATAATTTTATGAAACATAAATATAAATAAATTATGAAGATTAATTTAAAATCAATTAAATTTAAAAATTAAATAATAAAATTAAAAAAAATCAATAAAAAAATTAAAGAACAAAAAAATTATTTGCATTGCTATTAAACAAAAACAAAAACCTTATAGGTTAAACCACGTGAAACTTTCTGATTTGACTTCATACTTAACATATATTTAGAATTAATTTGTATGAAAGTTGATTTTTATATGCCTAGTTGATTAGACGATTCCAAAAGCAGCCTGGATAATCAATAAAATCATGATTAGATTTTAAATTTTTTTTTTTAAAATTAAAAATGATATATTTTTTTAATATTGAGATATCTATATATTGGATATTAGCATAGACTTTGAAGCTTCACTCATAAAATTCATGACTTAAATAATAAATTTTACTTGGTTTAAAAAAGTTGTTTTTATAAATTATTTTTTAATTTAATAATTCGATAACAAGTATTATTTTTTATAGAATATTACCTTGACCAACCTATAATTTGAACCCTTTCTACGTTGCAGCTCATTATTTTAAAAACTACATTTCATATGTAACACTTTATATAATTGGAAGTTGAAATATCATTTTGTGAACGGGGTAAAACTCCACTGAGAATTTCCGAATACTATAGAAATCAATCCAGATAGGCAAAAACAGCATATATCCTAGGATCTAGAAAAAAATGAATTAAAAGCTCCAAAAGAATACCGTAAGTATATGATATATTCAAGCTCTTAACCTACCAAGACAGAGGTTACCATTAGACTGGTAGTCTTGAAGCCAATTAATTAAATTATGTTATCTCCTTTTTCCCTCTTTAATCATTCATGTTTACCAAAGAAGGTTCATCAAGGGAAGGTTATTTGATCAAGATTATATAATTAAATGATATTTCCTTCTATTTCCTCTACTTGAAATATTTTTTATTTATCTTAGACATAAATACATTAAAATCATTAAAAAAACTTGAAAAAACATTAATTTAATATATTTTCAAGTAAAATATAATTAAAAAAACAGGTTAAACTGTAAAAATAAACACACTTGGGTGAGTAGAACTCTAACATCATTTGTTCAACAATTTTATTGATGTATATATGCATAAATAGGCTGCTTCCAATTTGATTTGATCATAATCTAATTAACTCCAGTATCAAGTCAGTGAGCGCAAAGCAGAAAACAAGCCTTTGATTTCAGGCGAGGCTTCTGCTAAAAAAACATTGATTCTTAAGAAATCTCATTGCAGAGAATATGGAGTTGCGGGTAGATTCTCAAAATGAGGAATGCTCTTCTTCCACCAGTATCTTCACAACTTCGGCAATCATTTTAATTTTTTAAAACGTGTTTGGCAGTGTGATAACGGTTGCTTTTTAAATAACTTTTTGTGTCAAAATATATACCAATGATGTTTTTTTCATTTTTAAAAAATTATTTTTAACATTAGCACAACAAAACGATCCAAAACATACAAACCGTATTAAATTTTAACAAAAAAAAATAATTTTGAATTTTATGGGAACGCGGTTTGCACCACGTTCCCAAACGCTCTCTAAAAGCTTTTAAAATTTTAAAATATTCATCTAGCTTAAACTGCATTGAAGAGGCGCTAAGTGAGCAAGCTTGAACTGATTCTGCATTAATTAATTGGGGTTTGGATACACCCATTTCAACCATTGTTTTTAAGACACCTTAAGCCTCTAAAACATTGCATTCTTTAAAGAATATATCAATCAACGGGTTGAAGGTGACAATATTTAGCATGATATTCAAACCGTGATTCATGGGAGTGAAGAACTGTTGCACAGCTGTTGTCGTGGTGAAGCTTATTGCAGCAGCTACTCTGTTCAAGGCTCACATGAAGGAATTTTTTTTTTAATGAAATCTGAGGTTATCTCAAGCAAGGTTGTCAAAAACGCATTTTTGACCCGACACAGAAAATACAAAATAAAATCGGATCGTAAAAATAGATCATAAAATCATAAAATCACAAGTAAATTTTTTTTCAAAATCTTTACATTGTACTTACAGCTCGAACCAACTTCCCACTTTGACCAGGGTTCATCTAAATGTTATGTATTGTTGTTCTAATACGCATAACACCAAAGAGACATGCAACTTCCAATTTGTGAATTGATATCAAGGTGAAGCAGTTGTTTCATCATGTTACCACGCATTGCAACAAATAAGAGCAATCTCATCTCTGCTAACAATAATACATCATAAGAAAGAAACTGATCAACCCATCATGAATAACTTAATGAATGTCTAGAACATAAAAAGCAATGACAAAATCCCCAACTTTCCTCTTCCCTTTATCCCTCTATATGTTCTTAAGAAATCAATGCTAGAACAGAGATGAAATTTAAGAACAAGCTATTAGAAACCACTGACATGCCACAACATAGGAAAACAAAGCCATGCTTTTAGTTGATAACATGGAACAGAGATGAAAGGGTTTTGAAAGCTAACAATCCATTCAAAACTAGTGCAGGAACAGATTGCCCGTTGCTCCCAAAACCTAGACTAATGGTAGAGGGAAATTTATTCCTAAAAAATTATCTGCAAAAAAGAAAAGAAAACAAATTGTTCTCTTCAATAAGCTTAATAAAGACTTCATCAAAATGGGGTGTTTTCTTCTCTTTTTTTCCCCTTGCACTTATCCGAAACAACAAAAAGCAACAATTAAATGCAAACCACTTCCATCCCCATTTTCCTTCTCAATTCTTCAGCAACCAAACCCCTCAAAAACCTCATATTTTTGAATGCCTTAGCTCACCATACACACATACACACATAATCATAAGGAGCTGATTGATATAAGGCACTCAAGTCTTTTTGTATACCAGACACTTCGTTGCCATGATAAGGAGAAAGAAGAAAAGACTAGGGCTTGCAGTTGAGATACAATTACATGTGAGATGGTCCAACAATTTAGACTAGGCCGGTCTTATATGTGTTGAAATTAAGAGAAAAGTGACCAATTAGACATCTCTATTTCTTCTTCTTTCATGTAAAACAATTTGATTTTTCATTTGCCAGAGATGTTTTAGCTGGCATGATGTTTTACATATGATATGACCATTAACAACAACAACAACAACACTGTATACAACTAGAAAAAAGACATGGCCCTCTTCTGCATAATAAAACATGACAGAAAAGATGAGAATGCAACAAGCAAACCTGGTTATATATTTGTGGCTGCGCTGCTGAATGCTGATGTTAATTTGTTAGGGCTGAGGCTTGAGATTCTGAGAATTTGAGATTTGGGGAAAGGGAAAAGGCCGAAAGGGGAAAGGAGAAAGGGATGGGTGGAGTGTCGGGGAGCATTGAAATCAGGAGATGGAGTCAGCAGTGAGCATATTTTTAATTTTTCAGCAAACTCGTGAAATCGGTCCGGTTTTACCGTTTTTAACGAGTCGGACCAATTTTCTACGAGTTTAATCGAGTTTGACCTGATTTTACTGGTTTTTGAGTTTTTAACCCGTTTTTCACATGTTTTGTCCATTTTAACTCGTAAAATCATATGATTTTACGAGTTAAAACGCGTTTTTGATAACATTGATCTCAAGCATATCAGGAAACCTAGATAAAAAATTCTTAATTTTTGGAGTAGGAGAAAATCATGATTCATGAAAATGAAGATCTTGTTAGATTAAATTATATAAATTATATTAAAAATCTCATCTAATAATTTAAATTATTGAATGAGATAGTTATTTAATATTAGAATTTTATTGATAAAACAGTCATAAGTTTATTTTATTATTCTTATTCTATTTGATAAAAATTAAGTATAAAATAACATGAATTCATATAATTTTCAAGCTTAAAAGATTTTGATTTGAAGAGATATATTAAAAATAATTATATAATTATATTTCAAAGTTTTATTTAATAAATTAAAGTATTGAGTGAGATAGTTTTTTTTTTTTTAAACAAATATGTTCCACAGCTATCAGGTGTCAAGTGGAAGTATAGTGATGTATACAGCTGATGCATCCTAATAAACCAGTAGACTTGAACTTGTTTCTATATGACCCGAGTAATTCAATCAGATACTCGCCTTGCTGGAGAAGCATATTGCAGCAACACTGTCTTCATGTCTGTTCAGGGCTCACATGAAAGAGTTTTTTTATGGAAGTTTTCTGAGGTTATCTCAAGTATGTCAGGAAGTTTATGTAAAGATTTCAGGATTTTTGGAGTTGGGAAAAGCTGTGTCTCGTTTATTTATTTTTTTCTTTTTTTTGCTTCATAGCTTCCTGACATTTTTTTTTTTAAAGAAAATAAAAGAGGGAGGGAGTCACACGTTTTGATCAATAATTCAGTCTTCTTTCTTCATTTTCTCTGTTCATGTTCTCTCCGATTAATTTTCTAACTGTCGGACCCCTCATTCATTTATTTCTGTCTCTTTCACTTATTAGTTTTTCTCTGCATACTCTCAAATAAACAGGAGGATTTTTCCACTCACCATTATTTCTTTGTCGACATCTTATTTCTTTCCCTGCCAGCTTTCGTATACTGCTTTGCTTCCTAAATAATTTCTCTCCATCCCTCAATACTTTTCTGATCTATTATATTTGTCAAAATGTTTTTACCCGAATAACTATTTCTGATCTATTATATTACCTTTTTTGAAATATCCATCTGGTAAACTAATTAATTTCCCATATACATCCTATAGCTGCATCGATTTACTCGGCATCACTCTTATGATTACTGTTGCTACCCAATTTTTGACCCATGTTTTTTATATATTTTTAAAAAATCCAAAAATAGAGAAAAACAAAGAAAATCCAAAAAATATGTTTTTTAATATATTTTCGTCATTTTAGCATTTTCAACGTCGTTTAAAAAGAATTTAATTTCTCAAAAGATTTTCAAACGCGTTCGACTTTTCACGCGTCGTTTTTAAAATCATTGATTTTCCTCATCGAGTCGACGTTGATATTGCTCGTTTTCAAAAAATACAAAAAAACAAGAAAAATCAAATTTTACAAAAAAGAAAGTTAAGGGACCAATTTTGAAAACTTGGCAATATTTTTTGCCTAAGGGAATTTTGAATTTTGGAAGGAGGGGCAACCTAAGAATTTTTTTCTCTTCACCCGAAATTAGCCGTTGCCCCTGGCCCAATACTATTATTTAATCCCTCTCTTTCGGCTAAAAATTAATTACTTAGCCCCCACCCATGGTCTTCTTTTCCTTGTTTTCCGCCGACATGTTGGCCCTCCTCATAATGAAAAAAAACCCATATTTCTTCTGATTCCCAGCTTTGCAAAAAGGGGGGGGGGGGGAAGCCATTTTCGTCGGGTCCCGAGAGCAGTGGGCAGAGACCCACGATCCCCAGCTCCTTTGAGATTTTCTCCTTCCCCCCGATCTGTCCTCCTTTCTCTCCTGAACCGGCCGGTCACTACTTCCTTCTCCTCCAATAAAAAACCCGAACAGCTCCCCTCAGCCAGGGAGCCTCTCTCTGGGCGGACTCTCCCTCTGAAACAAAGTTTCAGCCACGACCTCACCAGTTCCTTCCTTCATCTCCCCTGCTCACGCCCCGAAGCCATCACCATTTTTTCCCTATTTTTGCTCATTTTCAAAGCAACCACGGAGGCCTCCCTTCTCCTCCAACAAAAAGGAACCGAACAGCCCCTGCCACTGTACCTTCTCTCCTTTTCAAAAACAGCCGCCCATTCCCACACACGGCCAAAGCTAGCCATCACCGTCCCCTCTCCCTCTCATCATCACCAAGATTAGCTGAGCCACACTATCTCTTTCCTCCGAAACAGCCCCCCCTGGTTCTGATTTTCTTCCCCAGCCGACCGACCGGCAGCCATCACAGGCCGCTGCACGCACCGGACAAGCTCCCCTCCGTCGGCCGCAGCAGCGCCCACAGAGTCGTCCCCGTCATCACCAGAACCACAGACCGGCCTTCTCCAGTGATATCTCCACAGCAGCTCCAGCTCCTCCCCCAGCGGCACAACAGAACCGCAGATCGGTTCCCTTCGACTTCGGTCTCCATCATCAGCCAGCCACCGCAGCCTTCCCATCAGCAACGGCTGTTTCCCCTTCGGTTTCCTCTCCCAGCGGCGGCCGAACAGCAGCGCCGGGGCAACACTCTCGTCGCTCCTCGAAACCACCACCACCGCTGCCTCCTAACAGCCCTCCTCTTCAACACCGCCAGACCGGCCACCTGCGGAAGAAGGAAAGAACAGACACACGAAGAACAAAGAAGACAGAAAAGAATAGATCTAAAAAAGGGGAAAATCAGCACAGATCTAGACATAAAATGGAATAAAATCAACTGTTGCGTGTGTTCTCTTTTCTTGTTTACAGATCACTGCCGGAGAGGAAGAGGAGCGGGGAAGGTAGCCGTTTTGGACCCCCCTGTTGCTGTGCTTTTTACTGCGGCGGCGCGTGAACCCACGCGCCGCCAGTGGCGGTGGCGCGTGGGAAGACGCGCCGCCAGTGGCCTGCTGCCCATGATTCTTCACAGTGTCGTTCCCAGCAATTCCAGGAGGCTTTGGGGGGGCTGTTTTTTGTAAATTTAAAATTGTTTGATTTTTTTTATTATTTAGCATTTGATTTTTTTATTGTAAGTTGTAATGTGATGTAAAAGAAAAAGAAAAGAAAAGGGAAAGAAAAGAAACAAAAAAAATAGTGAAAAGTGAATGTTTGTGTTTGCATTTTTATTTATGTCATTGAATTATAAAAATAAAATAAAAAACAAAGAATTATTTGTTAATTTAAATATGGTTAAATATCTCAAGGACAAATAAAATCAAGTTGTATTTTCCATGAAAATATGAGGACAAGTTTCTACATATATTCGGGGATTTAATAACTGATTTATTCAAGCCTAAGAATTTAATTATTATTTTAAATTTTCAAGTCACATCAGAACACGAAGCAGCTTACCTCAGGTAGGGTGTGTTAGGGGTGCTGATACCTTCCCTAACCGCAACCAGTCCCTTACCCGCGATCTCTGACAAGGCCAGTACATCCGGTTTCCTAGTAGCCCTCAATGAATTACTAGGTGGCGACTCCCACGAACGAATTCAAAGCAAACGCAACAACGAGAAAAATCGCCAGCCGATTGCCGCGCGCTGATAATTTTTTTTGGGGTGCGACAGAATGGCGACTCCGCTGGGGAAAGGTATTGTTTTCAACTTTATCGGACTAAGCTTTGTGTTTTGATGTGTTCAATTTTATTTTTTCTTTGGTGCTTTGTTTTATTTATTTGTGTTTTATTCATGCATTGTATATAATTCTCTCATGCATCACAAGTTTTAATTTTTGTTAAGCACACACCTGCTTTAAGTTAGGTGGGGGACTAGCAGCTTACCTTATGACTTGAGTCAAGGTTGAAGTTTGTGTAAACCCCAACTCTTCGTTGAGTGCTTAGACTGGTAATAGTTGGACACGTGCCAACCAATTACCTGCTGGGCCCCTATATTGCCTTTACGAGGGCAATCACTGGGACAACAAGAGACCCCTTTTAGAGACCAAGTAGCAAACCTACCCTGTCTCACGTAAAATGAATAGAACCTGCCTGTAGGATGTATGCTCCGTAAATATTTGTTTTGCATCCGAGCAAACCCTTCTTGAAGCATTGGCCGTCACTTCGAAAATTTTCATTGGAGAGTTTGGGCAAAAATCATGATTCTTGTTCCATCATACAAGAGTTACGATCATATTGTCACCCCTCGAAAGGCGAGTTCATCATATACGTTACATGTTCATACATTTATCATGCATGAACCGGGTTGAAAGGTAGGTCCCCTGTACAAGTTGTGCTGCTGCAAGTGATTGAAGAAAGATGATGAAAGTGAAGAAATGTGTCAGATAGAGGCTCATTATCAGATTAAGGTTGAGAGCATCGAAGGTGAAGTAGCTGGACTCAGATTTGCTTGAACAAGTGTTGAGTATTTAAATGGCAAGAGAATGTATGCACAGTCTTCTGTGGGAACACTGCTTGTCCAAGATCAATTGAAGCTGCCTCTCCTTTTCAGTCATGAACAACAGCAACAATGCCTTCAGTCATCAACTAATGACAACTCTGGTTCTTGCTTTGTTGCACTCTTAAGTGTTCATTGCCTCCACATCATCTAATGGAACCAAATGACTACTAGCCTCTTGTACATGGTGCATTTAGTCTTCTTTGAAGCTACCCCAATTATGAGCTCAATTCCATTTCAGCAGCACAAGATGTTTGGTCTGAAAAAACCATGATTAGACACTGAACTTCTACGTGGCAGAGCTCTCTCTACAAAAATCCATTTATGGCTCTGCAAATTGGGAATGCAAGAGGGGATTTATAAGTTGCATATGCTCCAAATATTTCTCTCATCAGTTTCAGCACGAAGACATCTTAGTAGGTTGAAGAGCCAGACCTGGTCTGGAAAATATGAGTAGACTTCAAACTTCAACGTAGCAGAGCTCTCTCGGCAGGAATCTGTTTGTGGATCCGCAAGTGGGAAATCCAAGAAGGAATACAGTAGTTTCAGATCATCTATGATTTCTCTCCAACAATGTCAGTATTAAAACACAAAAGTAGAGAGAAGAGACATGCCTAGACTAACAAACATGAAGAATACTGAAACTTCAACAGAGCAGGACTTCCTCTATTGGTGCGTGTTTGTTGCACCGTTCGAGAGGAATCAAAGAAGAAATAGAGGAGATTCATGTCCATCATTTTCTCCCATAAAAGAGATAAGACATGATTCCACACGTCGGTAGTGGCGATACTACAAGTTTCTGGGCGCTGCCAAGATTACCAAGTTGTTGGAAAGTTTTCTAACAATCCGCAGCCAACCACAACAACATTGGAAGATTGAAATGATGTTGTGAGGATTTGCCGAAGAATTGAACAAGCTATGAAGAGAGGAAAGATTGAAGGATCTGCCATGGATTCCAGAACAATGATGAGAGGTGAATCAGGAGATGACTTTGACGGTGTGAAACCTTAATTATGTGGTCTAGCCAGGTCTCACGGTAGCATCAATTGCTCAAATGTCTTTGCCAAGATTGACATTCCTCTACCACTTAAGTTTGTCGACCAGCATCTGCCAGATTCCAGAATTTTGCTTGACTCCGACAAATCCCATGCAACCACCAATTTCTAGGTGGTATAATCCAGACAAGAGATGTGATGTCATGGTGGGGTCCTCAACCATTTCAAGTGAACAGTTTTCAAGAATTGCAAGAATTGAGTCTGAAAGTTGGTGAGCAAGAAGACAAGTGGAGTCGGTGAAGGAGGGTGTCATTGGCTATATTGTCCCCCGAACATCTTCAGAATGACATGTTGATCGAAAGCGCTTGGCAAAAACGCAAATATTGCCAGAAAAGCTGATTCAAGAATGGTGATGAACAGTCAATCATATTGTTTTGGAATTCTGCATTTTGTTTTGAGATCACATCTCATCCTTCAACGAAACATGTCTTGCTTTGTCTCTTTGTTGTTTTGAAATCAACAGATGTTTAACATTTTATTTTGATAAAAATATTTTGATCAAAACTCCAACATGCGATAAAGGATAATCAATCCTGAAGATTAAAAGTGTTTTGATTGGCAGAAATGACTCGATTCTTGTTGAAATGACATGAGGTGACCAAACAAATTTTGAGCCCTTACATGAAACTAAACCACACATCATATAGCTAAGTTTTAGCAGTATGCATAATGACATGTAGTGGATTCGGTAGTTATGGACTCGTGAATCATGATTCTTACAAGTCCAAATCATTACACTAGATGAGGTCAAAATTTATCGTTCTAACTGACCTTGCTTGAAATGAGAAAAGGCCATCTTTGATATCCCTTCACTTTCTAAAAGTTATATCCCTTGTAGTCCCATTTTGAGCTGGATAGAATATTCTTTTCATAAAAACCCTGACTAGGATCACACCCCATACTGGGGGCAGATGAGAGATATGTTGGAGACATTGATATAATTAATGGATAAAGGGAAAGGCTTAGAACAAAAGTGCAATGATTGAGAGAGAGCTAAAAGTAAACACATAGACTGGGGGCATATAAGAAAGTTTTGAGGAAGGCTATGAAAAAAAGAGAACGAAAAAAAAAGGGGAAAGTTGAAATTACCTTCACTTAAATACAAGTCAAAGGTAAAGGAAGGAGAACGCCTATCAAGTCTATAAAGAGCAAAAGAAATTTCAATCAAGGAAAGGCACAACAAAAGTCAATACCAGAAAAAAGACTAAGCTATAAACGTGACTTTTGGTGTCCATTATAAAGCCTCTGATGTTATCAGATGATTAAGGTTGGTTATTCATCAAGGAAATGTGGATTTGCATTATGACTTATGTTAAGAAAACTCTAAACTTTGAGGTTAACAAGGTTATATGTCGTTTCCTCTACAAAGACAACAATAGAAAAGAGTTGATGAATAGTTGATGTTGATCCTAGGTCTTTGAAACCCTCAAACACCTTTTGAGCCTGTGAAATTCCTTTCTTTCATAGCCATGAACCATAGCCTGCATTACGTGTTTTTAAAAGCCCTTTTTAATCAAGCAAGAAATTTGAACCGATAAATGGCGCTCTCAAAACTTGAAGAGTTTTTCCATAAGAGTCGTGGCTTCATGAATTAAACTACTGGTTATTATGCATGTTGATAAAATAAATGCTAAGAAAAGAAACAACCTTTCTTGATAAAGCCTGAGTTTTGACTTGAGCATTTTTTGTTTCTTTTGAAATTCATACAACGGTCACCTCATCATAGACTATAAAATGATATACCCAATATCAAGGATTCAAATTGATACAAAGAACCATGGAAAAAGCCATTTTTAATCCTATATTGGGTCAATTTCTGTTTTCAAAAATACAAGACAATCAAAGGACTGCGTATTTCGAATAACGTGTGTTGGGTCTTTGATCAAAAAGCTTGATTTTCAAAAGATTTTCAAAAAGGACATCTCTGATTTCATTTCAACAAACTAGACTTTGAATAGACAAGATCTTTGAAGTATGAGAGTTGATTCCAGAACAAGGAAGATTATCAAACACAGAAGAACATTGATTGAGTATGCAAAATCGTTGATAGAAATGACATTGAAATCCTCGACACTACTTGAAAAGTTGAGCAGCTGAGGGCAATACAGTAGACCTTGAAAAGGAAAAACAAGCAATGCTCAGATCAGCTATGAGGCAATGAAAGATGATTAAATGATGAATCAGTGAACTGAAGACAATGATGTTCAAAGACAGATAATCAATGAACGAGCACATTCAGATGATACTGGGGGCAATGTCGTTCCAAAATAGCCCATGCTCTAGGGAACCCTGTCAGCAATGGAGAAACAAGGATGTACTTGAAGGACACTTTCATACCATCATCTTTTGAAGCATGGCTAGCAATCGTTGAGGATACATGAATGAATGCAATTGAATGGTGAAAAGATACACATCACCAAGACTGACTGTGGAACAATGCTGAACTTAAAGGACAATCTCATATTGTCATTCTTTGAAACATGGTTATAGACAGATGTTATCACACAACTGCACTGAATGAATGTCGGAAAGGCACCCATCTCGAAGATTGATTGTGGGACAACTTGTTCTGAAGCCAGATGAGTGCTTCACTACATGAGTATGAGTGATAAAAAGCAGCATCATTGATGAGGATGAGACATTTCTTTTCACAATCTGATTAGAAGAGTTGAAAGGAGTCCATGAGAAGAGCACTGAGCATACAACCATGAGCCTTTGTAACTGCAAGCTATGAGATGCATGATTGGATGACTGAATGAGTTCCAAGAAGGCTGATGATAACATGTACTTGAAGAGTACTGTTTCAAATAGAGGCAAAGTTCATGACTGATTAACAATTTTGATGGGTATTGGCATGATGATGCACACAATCAATCAGAGGATAATTCTCAAAAGAAGCCAGGAGAAAATCCTTCATGATGAATCAAGCAGTACCACACTTGGGGGCAGGGTCAAGCTTGATGAACGATGCAAGCAGTAATTGTCGAAGACAGCCCGGGTTGGGCACTACATTTGCAGCTGAGTGGATGGCTTGCACATGAATGAGCCAATGCATCGAAAGAGCAAGGAAAGCTTTGGAATGAAAACAAAGGCACCCTATGACGATGGAGCATCAAAAAGGGGGGGACCTATATTTCAAATCAGGTAAGGATGCATGCATATCATCTAACCTAAAAAAAAAAAAAAAAAAAATTTTTGCACATATTTTTGAATTGTTACAGGAAAATCCTTAAGGAGGTCCAACAAGATGGTGGAAAAAGAAAGAAGCATGGTGGTGATGATAATAAAGAATCGGTTTTGATCATGGAATAAAAGGACGATGGGATGAACCCTACCATTAGGAAAATCCCAAAGAAATGAAAAGATCAACCTTGCAATCGGGAAGCCTCGAGTTTTCAACCCTTGCAGTAAGGAAACACCGAGTTTTCGAATCCTATGATCAGGACTTATCAGGAAGCACCAAGTTTTCCAGCCCTTCTTCTGTCATCCCCTCAGGACTTCGCCAGGTAAGTCCTATTTTTCACACTTGTCATATCACATTTTTTTCCATTTTTTTGGGTAGGTCGCCCATCACAACGAGACCACTTCATCATATTTTTTCCATCTGGGTAGGTCACCCATTACAATGAGACCACACTTCATATTTTTTCCATTTTTTTGGGTAGGTCGCCCATTACAATGAGACCACACTTCACATTCTTTCTATCTGGGTAGGTCACCCATTACAATGAGACCGCACTTCACAGCATTTTTCTAGGGTTCGTCACCCGTACAATGAGACCAGCATTTTTTTAGGGTTCGTCACCCGTACAATGAGACCAGCATCTTTCTAGGGTTCGTCACCCGTACAATGAGACCACCATTTTTCTAGGGTTCGTCACCCGTACAATGAGACCATCATTTTTCTAGGGTTCGTCACCCGTACAATGAGACCAGCACTTGTCTAGGGTTCGTCACCCGTACAATGAGACCAGCAGCACTAGGGTTCGTCACCCGTACAATGAGACCAGCTTTTTTCTAGGGTTCGTCACCCGTACAATGAGACCAGCTTTTTTCTAGGGTTCGTCACCCGTACAATGAGACCAGCTTTTTTCTAGGGTTAGTCACCCGTACAATGAGACCATTTTTTACACATTCTTTTGTTTTGGTTAAATGAGGTCGCCAGATGGGATCTCATGTAGCTTTGGTTAAAGGGAATCGCCAGATGGGATTTCAGGTTAACCGAGTTACACAGTTTAGTTCCAGTTGAATGAGGTCGCCAGATGGGATCTCATGTAGCTTTGGTTAAAGGGAATCGCCATATGGGATCTCATGTAGCTTTGGTTAAAGGGAATCGCCAGATGGGATTTCAGGTTAACCGAGTTACACAATATTTTAGTTCCAGTTGAATGAGGTCGCCAGATGGGATCTCATGTAGCTTTGGTTAAAGGGAATCGCCAGATGGGATTTTCAGGTTAACCGAGTTACGCAATATTTTCGTTCCAGTTGAATGAGGTCGCCAGATGGGATCTCAGGTAAACCCAATGTGTGGGCAGGTCGCCCGTGAAAATAGACTATTGGGAGAGTGTGGGCCGGTCGCCCGTGAAAATAGACTAGGGTGAGTATGTGTGGGCAGGTCGCCCGTGAAAATAGATCAGTGTGAGTGTGTGGGCAGGTCGCCCAAGATAATGAAATCATTTTCCTTTTGTTTCTTTACAAAGCTTACTATGCAAAATTTTGAGGATTTTCGCTTCGTAAGCATTGTAAAAGAGGGGGCATCTGTTGCTACCTCAATTTTTGACCCATGTTTTTTATATATTTTTTAAAAAATCCAAAAATAGAGAAAAACAAAGAAAATCCAAAAAATATGTTTTTTAATATATTTTCGTCATTTTAGCATTTTCAACGTCGTTTAAAAAGAATTTAATTTCTCAAAAGATTTTCAAACGCGTTCGACTTTTCACGCGTCGTTTTTTAAAATCATTGATTTTCCTCATCGAGTCGACGTTGATATTGCTCGTTTTCAAAAAATACAAAAAAAACAAGAAAAATCAAATTTTACAAAAAAGAAAGTTAAGGGACCAATTTTGAAAACTTGGCAATATTTTTTGCCTAAGGGAATTTTGAATTTTGGAAGGAGGGGCAACCTAAGAATTTTTTTCTCTTCACCCGAAATTAGCCGTTGCCCCTGGCCCAATACTATTATTTAATCCCTCTCTTTCGGCTAAAAATTAATTACTTAGCCCCCACCCATGGTCTTCTTTTCCTTGTTTCCCGCCGACATGTTGGCCCTCCTCATAATGAAAAAAAACCCATATTTCTTCTGATTCCCAGCTTTGCAAAAAGGGGGGGGGGGGGAAGCCATTTTCGTCGGGTCCCGAGAGCAGTGGGCAGAGACCCACGATCCCCAGCTCCTTTGAGATTTTCTCCTTCCCCCCGATCTGTCCTCCTTTCTCTCCTGAACCGGCCGGTCACTACTTCCTTCTCCTCCAATAAAAAACCCGAACAGCTCCCCTCAGCCAGGGAGCCTCTCTCTGGGCGGACTCTCCCTCTGAAACAAAGTTTCAGCCACGACCTCACCAGTTCCTTCCTTCATCTCCCCTGCTCACGCCCCGAAGCCATCACCATTTTTTCCCTATTTTTGCTCATTTTCAAAGCAACCACGGAGGCCTCCCTTCTCCTCCAACAAAAAGGAACCGAACAGCCCCTGCCACTGTACCTTCTCTCCTTTTCAAAAACAGCCGCCCATTCCCACACACGGCCAAAGCTAGCCATCACCGTCCCCTCTCCCTCTCATCATCACCAAGATTAGCTGAGCCACACTATCTCTTTCCTCCGAAACAGCCCCCCCTGGTTCTGATTTTCTTCCCCAGCCGACCGACCGGCAGCCATCACAGGCCGCTGCACGCACAGAGTCGTCCCCTCATCACCAGAACCACAGACCGGCCTTCTCCAGTGATATCTCCACAGCAGCTCCAGCTCCTCCCCCAGCGGCACAACAGAACCGCAGATCGGTTCCCTTCGACTTCGGTCTCCATCATCAGCCAGCCACCGCAGCCTTCCCATCAGCAACGGCTGTTTCCCCTTCGGTTTCCTCTCCCAGCGGCGGCCGAACAGCAGCGCCGGGGCAACACTCTCGTCGCTCCTCGAAACCACCACCACCGCTGCCTCCTAACAGCCCTCCTCTTCAACACCGCCAGACCGGCCACCTGCGGAAGAAGGAAAGAACAGACACACGAAGAACAAAGAAGACAGAAAAGAATAGATCTAAAAAAGGGGAAAATCAGCACAGATCTAGACATAAAATGGAATAAAATCAACTGTTGCGTGTGTTCTCTTTTCTTGTTTACAGATCACTGCCGGAGAGGAAGAGGAGCGGGGAAGGTAGCCGTTTTGGACCCCCCTGTTGCTGTGCTTTTTACTGCGGCGGCGCGTGAACCCACGCGCCGCCAGTGGCGGTGGCGCGTGGGAAGACGCGCCGCCAGTGGCCTGCTGCCCATGATTCTTCACAGTGTCGTTCCCAGCAATTCCAGGAGGCTTTGGGGGGGCTGTTTTTTGTAAATTTAAAATTGTTTGATTTTTTTATTATTTAGCATTTGATTTTTTTATTGTAAGTTGTAATGTGATGTAAAAGAAAAAGAAAAGAAAAGGGAAAGAAAAGAAACAAAAAAAATAGTGAAAAGTGAATGTTTGTGTTTGCATTTTTATTTATGTCATTGAATTATAAAAATAAAATAAAAAACAAAGAATTATTTGTTAATTTAAATATGGTTAAATATCTCAAGGACAAATAAAATCAAGTTGTATTTTCCATGAAAATATGAGGACAAGTTTCTACATATATTCGGGGATTTAATAACTGATTTATTCAAGCCTAAGAATTTAATTATTATTTTAAATTTTCAAGTCACATCAGAACACGAAGCAGCTTACCTCAGGTAGGGTGTGTTAGGGGTGCTGATACCTTCCCTAACCGCAACCAGTCCCTTACCCGCGATCTCTGACAAGGCCAGTACATCCGGTTTCCTAGTAGCCCTCAATGAATTACTAGGTGGCGACTCCCACGAACGAATTCAAAGCAAACGCAACAACGAGAAAAATCGCCAGCCGATTGCCGCGCGCTGATAATTTTTTTTGGGGTGCGACAATTACACCTTGTCATTTATCACGAAAAAGAAGAGGGAAATTAGAATTCATTGGAAGGGAAAAACGATTCTTCCTTTTAGGTTCTTCTGCCAAAAAAATCTCAACGAAATAGATAGGAATAGTAAGTCTTCGAAGTCTCAACTTTTGAATGTTCTAACGCGTGAGAACTTGAGGCTTCAGAGTGTTGTAACCCATTTTTGGGTCCCCACAAAAAATAAATAAAATAAATAGCCAAAAGAGACTAGAAAAATAATGGAAGGCAGAAGCACTCAGAAAATGGTTAGAAAATTGGTCAAGGAGTATAAAGATACAAAGATTGGATTTTTGACAGTATTTTCTTGAAGGATGAGAGCCCTATTGAGAAGGAAAATTTAAATTTTGAGGAGAAGCCCAAATTTGGATGTTTATGGACTTAATTGGATTTTAAAGGATTTGATTGCAAGAAAAAATTGATTTTTAAGTCAATTTGGGCTTTAATTAGAAGAAATTAAAGTTCTGGGGCCAAATTATGATTTTTAGGAATTTATTAAGTCAAATCAGGGGCTTAATTGCATAAATATTGAAGTTTAAGGGCCAATTATGGACTTAATTGAGAAAATCCGAAACCAGGGACCAATTTGTAAAATGTGCCTTAATTTACTGTTCACTTTCTTCCTCAAAACGCTGCCTGAGTGGCTGCTTTCCAGGCGAGTTTTCCGGCTCATGTGGCCTCCAAATCCGACAAACCTTACACCAACATGTTCACATGCAACCCCTTTATCCCGGAGAATGGTCCGGTCGGGTCGAAAAAGTTAGAAACGGCTCCGTTGAGTGGCTCAAAGTGGCCACCTCGGGCAGTTCGCAGCCTTGAGCTGCC
Source organism: Populus alba (assembly GCF_005239225.2). NCBI lineage: Eukaryota > Viridiplantae > Streptophyta > Magnoliopsida > Malpighiales > Salicaceae > Populus > Populus alba. The sequence continues at coordinate 5,981,360 of NC_133302.1, forward strand.
AAATTTGGCAGCTCGAGGTGCACACTTTGAGCGAACGGTTGAGATGCTTCCCAACTGAATCAAGGGTTGAAATTTTTCCCCAACGTATACAAGATTGCCCTCTTCCACTTCCTATAAATAGAATCTCTTTTGAAGACCTAATGGGGGAGAAAAGAACACACAAAGTCGGACGAAAATCAGCCATTACTGCCCAGTTTTCCTGCAACCAGCCTCCTTTTCTCTTTCCCTCTCCGCCGTTGGCCCTCATCAACCACCACCCTCATCACTCGTTTTCTCACCGACATCTCCACCTCAAGAAGCCACTAAAACGTCACACACGGTGGTTGCATCATCTTCTCCCCAGACGTAGCAGCACCATTGAAAAAAAGGCAGCAACCCGCGCCTCTGCTGCGAGAAGAAGAAGAACAAAGCCATCACCGCCAGCTACCACTATCTTCCTAGTCGACAACAGCACAGTTGGGAGCAGAAGGAGAAAAGGGAAGCAGAGGAGAACATAGCTGAAGAGGAACGCAGAGAAGAAAAGGAAGAAGGGCTGAACACCGCACTCCACAGTCACTGACCACCGTCCAAGTCACTCCCCGGCCACCACTACCAGCGCCTCCACAAAGCTGCCATAGAGAGGGAAGAACATTGCTGACTGAGGGAAACCAAGAGAAGAAGCAACGCCTCTGTAAAGGGGAAGAAGAAGAGAAAACAGCTGCTGTCATCGAGCTTCCCAACCACTGCCACCGTCAGAACCATCGTGAGCCCCCATTGGCTTCCTGTCCACCGCCACCAGCATCACTGGGAGTGTTCGCCATCGTCTTCAACATCATTTCTGCCACCAGGTTTGCACCCCCCTTCGTCGCTGTGCATGCACCATTTCCTTGCATTTCACTGTTGAAGTGAAATATAATTCACTTGAACAGTGAAATGTTAATTCACTGTTCACATCACATATAATTCACGTGAACAGTGAAATGCTATTTCACTGTTCACATCATATTTATTTCACTGTTCACATGAGGCCTGCTGGGTTCAGCCCAGCCATGTGGGCCCCGCTGGGTCAGCCCTAAAAAAAATAAAAAAATAAAAATTCTTCAAAAAAATTATTTCAAAGAATTTGTGATTTTTCTGTAATTTTATTATTGTATTTTGGGTCAATACCGGTTTGTATTTTTATATTGTAAAGATACAAATTCGGTATTAAAATACCCGGTTTTCGTCAAAAAAATGTTTACTAAAAAAAAATGTTTTGTTTTCATGCATACGGCCAATACACTAACATGTTTTGAATGTTCTTTTTATATATAAAAAAAAATATTGGAAGTTTTTGAAAATGTGTTTTCACATGGATTTCTTAAACACAAATCATTTTCTTGCATTTGTGGATTTTACAACCTGTTTGTAAAACTCCAAATGGTATTGGCCAATATTCCAAAAACTATAAAAATCTTATTTTGGGAGGAGAAGTTGTGGTTATTGTTCACCGCTAATGTTTGGATGAAGAAATCCTTAAAAGGACGAACACCCAAAATATTATCGGGAGTAATAAATCAACGCACATGTTTGAAAGAAGCTTTGGTTGCGATCGAGAACATTTCAAAATTTTAATTTTTTTTCTCCACGGTTTACGAGTCGTGAAAAGTATAAAATTGTTTTTTATGTAACTGTGAAATTTTCTTCGTTTTTTTTTCTTCTTTTCCTTACGATTTACGAGTCACCGACTTTTGAAATACTAAAGGAAAAATGAGCTTTTATAGCACATGGAATCTCCTTAGATTTCTATCCAAAATAAATTGACGGGTTTAGAAGACACCAACACCATAGACTATGGAGCAAACCAAACACCAAGCAGCTTACCTTAGGTAGGGCGTATTAGAGGTGCTAGTACCTTCCCTTTACGCAACCAGTCCCTTGCCTTAGAATCTCTGAAAGACCAGTCAGGGTTCCTAGTGACCAAATACTAGGTGGCGACTCCAAAGAACCAAATCCTTAGAACACAACGAAAATCGCCAGCCGATGTCGTGCCTTTATAATTTTTTATGGGGGTGTGACAGAATGGCGACTCCACTGGGGACCCTTGGACTAAGCTTGATTTTTTGTTTGTTTAGGCTATGTGTTATTGGTTTTTGTTTTCTTACGATGCTTTGTTTAAAAGCTTTAGCATACATCTTTACATTCTATCGTACATGGCATGGTCATGCATCACTTTATTATTGTTATTATATTATGAGGGCACACACCTGTAACTTTAAGGTTAAGTGGGGGACTAGCAGCTTGCCTTATGACTTGAGTCAAGGTTTAAGTTTGTGTAAACCCCAACTCTTTGCTGAGTGTTTAGACTGATTGTGATTGGTACACGTGCCATCCCACTATCTGCTGGACCTCCATATCGCCTTTACGAGGGTGATCACTGGAACAGCAAGAGACCCTTTTTAGAGACCCAGTAGTAAACCTACCCAATGTCTCACATAAAGGAACTAGAGCCTATCCTTAGGATGTATGCTCCATAATATCTTTTTGCATCCATAAAGGGAGAGATGTTCTAGAATTGGGAGACCCAAGAAGCTCCATTTGGTGATTTAATCAACAATGCTTGTTTGATCATGATATTGTGTTGTTTTCCTTTTTCAACTTTTTAAATCGAGGTTCCAAATGCCTTTTCAAAAGTTCATCTTGGTGTTTTTACACATCATTTTTCTTTTCAAAACGAATCTTCCATAACTACACCTATACTTTACACTGAGAATGAATGGCCAGACTGAGGGGTAGAAGAGGAAGAATGGTAGGAAAATAACATTAGGGGATTCACAAAAACGAACAACATGAACAAGCTTGGAAACCCGCTACAAGGTCATGCCGTTTGGGTTAAAGAACGTTGGGGGCACCTACCAAAGTGCTATGGTAACTTTATTTCACAACATGATGCAAAAAGAGATTAAAGTATACGTGGATGACATGACCTAGAGAGGGAGAGAATCATGTCCAAATATTGAAGGAATTAGTTGAAAGACTAAGAAAGTACAAGTTGAGGCTTAACCATGCAAGGTGTTCATTCGGGGTGAAATCTAGGAAGTTTTTGGAATTTTTGATGAGTGACAAAGGGATAGAAGTGGACCCTGATTAAGTAAAGGCTATTCAACCTATGCCAACTCCCAAGACTAAGAAGGATGTAAGGAGGTTCTTGGGAAGTTTGAATTACATTGCTCAATATATATCCCAATTAACCACGACTTATGACCTCATCTTCAAATTGTTAAGGAGGAAGAATCTTGGAATTTGGAATAAGAACGTGGAGAAGCTTTCACGAAAATCAAGCAATACCTACTAAATCCACCCCTATCTATCGAGTTGAATTGAAAAATGGCAAGTTCTACTAACTGAGTACAACATAGTATATATGACAAGAAAAGCCATGAATGTCATCGCCAATCACCTAGCTGACCATGTTGTGAAAGTTTATGGGCTGTTAAGATTTGATTTTTTGGATAAAAATATGCTTTCAGTCGAGTAAGGGAAATCAGATTGTTGGATTATGTACTTTGAGGGTGTTGTGGTAATAGAGTGGGGGCAGTGCTAATCTTTCCTAATAAGAAACAGTATCCGGTTTTAGTTAAGTCGCAATTTGGGTACACTAACAACACAATTGAGTTTGAAGCTTGCATTTTAGAGGTTGCATTAGAGCTAAACATCAGAAAGATAGATGTGTATTGGAGACTCGATTTTGATTATTTGTCAAGTGAAAGGACAAGGGCAAACCAAGGACGAGAAGTTGAGACCTTGCCAAGAATACTTGTCTAGATGGGCTAGAGAATTTGAGGAAATAAAGTTCACTCATCTAGGAAGGGAATGAAACCATTTTGATGTTTTGGTCACGCCAGCTTCTATGGTTAGAATAGACTTTGGGCACAAGGTACAACCAATACACATTGATATAAGAAATAACTTAGCTCACTGTTGCTCAGTTTGAAAGAGAAATAGATGGAAACCCTTGGTACTATGATATCAAGAATTTCATCCAAAACCATACATATCCCGTGGGGGCATCCAAAAATCAACAAGAAGACGTTGAGGAGGTTGGCAATGGATTTCTATCTTGATGGGGAAACTTTGTATAAGAAATCATTTGACGAAACTTTGTTGAGATGTTTCGATGACGTGAAAAAAGTGGTGAAGAAATTTATGGAAAGATATTTGATCCATCGATATGGTCCACTAGAAAATTTAATAATGCCCAGAACTTCAATAGCAAGATGATGATAGAACTCTGCGCTAAATGAAAAAATCAAGTATGCCAATTCCTCGCCATACAAGCCAAAGATGAATAGTGCGGTAGAAGCGTCTAATGAAAATATCAAGAAGATTATTTAGAAAATGGTATTCACCTATAAGGATTGGCATGAGATGTTGTCATTTACCCTTCATGTATATCACACTACAGTTAGAACCTTAATAGGAGCCACCCCGTACATGTTGGTATATGGAATGGAGGCGTTGATGCCTTTAGAAGTGGAACTCCCATCATTGAGAGTATTGATAGACTTTGAGCTAGAAGAGTTAGAATGGGAGAAGGTTAAATGTGAACGGTTGAATCTGATAAGTGAAAAGAGGATAGCCGCAATCTGTCATCATCAACTTTATCAAAGAAGGATGGCCAAATCATACAACAAGAGGATTCGACCTTGAGGGTTCCACGAAGGAGATCTTATATTGAAGAAAATGTTGTCTTTTACCAGGAGAAGGTCAGAGTAAATGGACGCCAAACAATGAGGGCCCTTTAGTGGTACAAAAAGCATTTTTGGGAGAAGCTTTAATTGTTATCTAGAATGGATGGAGAAGATCTATTTAGGCCCGTGAATTCTGACTCTATAAGGAAATATTACGCTTGATGTATTTCGTAATTTCCCAATCAACAAAATTAAAGTCTGACCATGAATTCTCTTTGTAAAGAGCCTTTTTTATATATATATATAAAACATATGATCTCATAGCATTTGAAATCTTTTACTTAAAAGAACTTTTTACACATGACTAAAGAGATGACTCCATCAATTGGAGAGCACCAAATCAGATCTTCTTGACATATAGTTGCATTCCACACTAGGGGGCAATAAAAGATTATTTCCTGAAAGGTTTTACATGTTTTCAAAACGGGATGAGGGCCCGTAGATTTGAAAAAGATAAAGCATTTAACAAAAGCATGACAAAGAGGCAAGGACAAGTCGTAAATTTAGAGAAAAAAGGGGCTACTTGTAAAAAAGTCGAAGACTTCCTATGATAGGAGGCAACACGAGAGATGAATCCAGCATACGATTTCAAAAGCAAGCTCATGTTGAGAGGGAGTCTCACGAACAAGAAGATGAGGATGGGGCCTATGTTTCAAAACCAGGTACGAATGCATGCATTGCATCTAATCATAAATCATTGCATGTATGTTTTTTTTTGGATCGTTACAAGAGGAGATCTTAGTGCATTCCAACAAGATTATGAACGAAGAAAGAATCATTGAGTTGATTCTAGAACAACAAGAAGAGAAGATAAGGATTCTCAAACCCTGCCAGCAGGAAGAACGACATCGATAGCATTCGGTAAAAGGAATCGCCAGATGGGATTCCAAGATGATTAAAGGAGATCGCCAGAAGGGATCTCATGTTTCACTATTTGGAGGTCGCCAGATGGGACCTCGTATTTCATGTTGGTTAAAAAAGGAATCACCAGATGGGATTCCAAGTTGGTTAAAGGAGATCGCCAGAAGGGATCTCATATTTCGATATTCATCCAAGGAGGTCGCCAGAAGGGACCTCATATTTCGGCTTTGAATAAAAGGAATCGCCAGATGGGATTCCAAGTTAAAGGAGATCGCCAGATGGGATCTCATACTTCGACATTCATCAAGGAAGGTCGCCAGAAGGGACCTCATATTGAAACCATTTCTTGGAAAAGCATTGGAGTTTACTAAGAATTCTTCCCCCTGGGTAGGTCACCCATACAATGAGACCATTATTTTTCTGGGTAGGTCACCCATACAATGAGACCATTATTTTTCTTGGGTCGGTCACCCATACAATGAGACCATCATTTTTTCTAGGGTTCGTCACCCGTACAATGAGACCAGCACTAGGGTTCGTCACCCGTACAATGAGACCAGCACTAGGGTTTGTCACCCGTACAATGGGACCAGCATTTTTCTTGGGTCAGTCACCCATACAATGAGACCAGCATTTTTCTGGGTAGGTCACCCATACAATGAGACCATTCTTCATTTTTTTCTGGGTAGGTCACCCATACAATGAGACCATTATTTTTCTTGGGTAGGTCACCCATACAATGAGACCATTACGCATTTTTGTATTTGGTTGTGAGTATAGGAATCACCAGATGAGATTCCAAGTTGATTGAGATCGCCAGAAGGGATCTCGCATTTCGATATTGGTCAAAGGAGGTCGCCAGAAGGGACTTTATATTTTAGCCTTGGTTAAGAAGAATCGCCACATGGGATTCCAAGTTTTTGGGGTTAAAGGAGATCGCCAGAAGGGATCTCGAGATGACTAAATTTTGATCATAGTTTTTGGGTTGAGGAGGATTGCTATAAAGACAAAGTTTTAGAGCGATCAAGCTCCAACCAAATCAGTTTCGGGAGTTCAGTTTTTGGTTTATCTTTATAAATCTTACTGCGCAAAACCTATGCTCCGTAAGCTTTATAAAGAGGGGGCATCTGTTGTAACCCATTTTTGGGTCCCCACAAAAAATAAATAAAATAAATAGCCAAAAGAGGCTAGAAAAATAATGGAAGGCAGAAGCACTCAGAAAATGGTTAGAAAATTGGTCAAGGAGTATAAAGATACAAAGATTGGATTTTTGACAGTATTTTCTTGAAGGATGAGAGCCCTATTGAGAAGGAAAATTTAAATTTTGAGGAGAAGCCCAAATTTGGATGTTTATGGACTTAATTGGATTTTAAAGGATTTGATTGCAAGAAAAAAATTGATTTTTAAGTCAATTTGGGCTTTAATTAGAAGAAATTTAAAGTTCTGGGGCCAAATTATGATTTTTAGGAATTTATTAAGTCAAATCAGGGGCTTAATTGCATAAATATTGAAGTTTAAGGGCCAATTATGGACTTAATTGAGAAAATCCGAAACCAGGGACCAATTTGTAAAATGTGCCTTAATTTACTGTTCACTTTCTTCCTCAAAACGCTGCCTGAGTGGCTGCTTTCCAGGCGAGTTTTCCGGCTCATGTGGCCTCCAAATCCGACAAACCTTACACCAACATGTTCACATGCAACCCCTTTATCCCGGAGAATGGTCCGGTCGGGTCGAAAAAGTTAGAAACGGCTCCGTTGAGTGGCTCAAAGTGGCCACCTCGGGCAGTTCGCAGCCTTGAGCTGCCAAATTTGGCAGCTCGAGGTGCACACTTTGAGCGAACGGTTGAGATGCTTCCCAACTGAATCAAGGGTTGAAATTTTTCCCCAACGTATACAAGATTGCCCTCTTCCACTTCCTATAAATAGAATCTCTTTTGAAGACCTAATGGGGGAGAAAAGAACACACAAAGTCGGACGAAAATCAGCCATTACTGCCCAGTTTTCCTGCAACCAGCCTCCTTTTCTCTTTCCCTCTCCGCCGTTGGCCCTCATCAACCACCACCCTCATCACTCGTTTTCTCACCGACATCTCCACCTCAAGAAGCCACTAAAACGTCACACACGGTGGTTGCATCATCTTCTCCCCAGACGTAGCAGCACCATTGAAAAAAGGCAGCAACCCGCGCCTCTGCTGCGAGAAGAAGAAGAACAAAGCCATCACCGCCAGCTACCACTATCTTCCTAGTCGACAACAGCACAGTTGGGAGCAGAAGGAGAAAAGGGAAGCAGAGGAGAACATAGCTGAAGAGGAACGCAGAGAAGAAAAGGAAGAAGGGCTGAACACCGCACTCCACAGTCACTGACCACCGTCCAAGTCACTCCCCGGCCACCACTACCAGCGCCTCCACAAAGCTGCCATAGAGAGGGAAGAACATTGCTGACTGAGGGAAACCAAGAGAAGAAGCAACGCCTCTGTAAAGGGGAAGAAGAAGAGAAAACAGCTGCTGTCATCGAGCTTCCCAACCACTGCCACCGTCAGAACCATCGTGAGCCCCCATTGGCTTCCTGTCCACCGCCACCAGCATCACTGGGAGTGTTCGCCATCGTCTTCAACATCATTTCTGCCACCAGGTTTGCACCCCCTTCGTCGCTGTGCATGCACCATTTCCTTGCATTTCACTGTTGAAGTGAAATATAATTCACTTGAACAGTGAAATGTTAATTCACTGTTCACATCACATAATTCACGTGAACAGTGAAATGCTATTTCACTGTTCACATCATATTTATTTCACTGTTCACATGAGGCCTGCTGGGTTCAGCCCAGCCATGTGGGCCCCGCTGGGTCAGCCCTAAAAAAAAATAAAAAAATAAAAATTCTTCAAAAAAATTATTTCAAAGAATTTGTGATTTTTCTGTAATTTTATTATTGTATTTTGGGTCAATACCGGTTTGTATTTTTATATTGTAAAGATACAAATTCGGTATTAAAATACCCGGTTTTCGTCAAAAAAAATGTTTACTAAAAAAAAAATGTTTTGTTTTCATGCATACGGCCAATACACTAACATGTTTTGAATGTTCTTTTTATATATATTAAAAAAAAATATTGGAAGTTTTGAAAATGTGTTTTCACATGGATTTCTTAAACACAAATCATTTTCTTGCATTTGTGGATTTTACAACCTGTTTGTAAAACTCCAAAGGGTATTGGCCAATATTCCAAAAACTATAAAAATCTTATTTTGGGAGGAGAAGTTGTGGTTATTGTTCACCGCTAATGTTTGGATGAAGAAATCCTTAAAAAGGACGAACACCCAAAATATTATCGGGAGTAATAAATCAACGCACATGTTTGAAAGAAGCTTTGGTTGCGATCGAGAACATTTCAAAATTTTAATTTTTTTTCTCCACGGTTTACGAGTCGTGAAAAGTATAAAATTGTTTTTTATGTAACTGTGAAATTTTCTTCGTTTTTTTTTCTTCTTTTCCTTGCGATTTACGAGTCACCGACTTTTGAAATACTAAAGGAAAAATGAGCTTTTATAGCACATGGAATCTCCTTAGATTTCTATCCAAAATAAATTGACGGGTTTAGAAGACACCAACACCATAGACTATGGAGCAAACCAAACACCAAGCAGCTTACCTTAGGTAGGGCGTATTAGGGGTGCTAGTACCTTCCCTTTACGCAACCAGTCCCTTGCCTTAGAATCTCTGAAAGACCAGTCAGGGTTCCTAGTGACCAAATACTAGGTGGCGACTCCAAAGAACCAAATCCTTAGAACACAACGAAAATCGCCAGCCGATGTCGTGCCTTTATAATTTTTTGTGGGGGTGTGACACAGAGTACAGTAGACTTGACTTGAGCTTTGTCCAAATTAATTATCAACAACAACTCCATGCCTCTGATCATCTTCCTATAAAAAGCACTATCATCTTGAGTTTCGACATAGGCAGGCAGCCACAATAGCAATGGAAATCTATTCCTACTTGTTCGCATTCATCCTTTTTCATGGGATGATACTATCACAAACCAGTTGCATGGTTAATGTCTCGTTACGACATCGACGACCATTACCACCACCACCACCACCCGAAAACAATCAAATTATTCATCCAAAGCCAAAACCACCATTTATGCCTCTTCCACCATTTATACCTATTCCAAAATCTCCTCCTCCTCCACGAACACCACCACTACCAAAAGTCAATGATGGCCATCATCCTAGTCTTCCTCCACCACCACCACATACCTATGGTAGCCCTCGTTACCCTCCACCACCACAACGTAGTTAATAACATCAAAGTTGCCTCCACCTTCATCGCAGTTTATATACTTGGCTCTCCTTCCTCAAAATGAACTCTTCCATTGAGTATGTTTTTTTTGCCATGACAGCCACACCAGCACCGTCACCATTGTATGCCAGTACTACTGCCGCATGATTCATGTTCAAGTTTTCCTTGGCCTTTGTTTTGTCTTCTTAGTTTGTAGGTTTGTGTGCTTCGATAAGGCGAAACTTTGTTATCCCTTTTACAATGTCTAATTTCGAGCACTTGTGCAGTGCTCATGGCTATAGCATGTTTCTGAGCTCGCAATAGAGCATATTGATTGTAAAATTTCATTGCCAAACATAAAATGTTTTTTTGTTGTCTGTCTTACAATTAGATCTTCATTACCAAATTAGGGTAGCACTACAATAAGGTTTTTTTTTTTTTTTTTTAATAATCTTTGATTTTATTAAAAATATGGCTATTTACTTTGAAAAGATAGTCTATGTAGTGAGATTTCAAAAATATAGACTAGCAAAAAATCAAACTAGGCTGCCGAGAACTCTTTATCATTTTCAACTTTAATGTCCATAACCTCTGTAGTTACTTTTCCCGAGCTACGTAGTTCCATTTCCACGTACCATCCCATGAATTTAATCCCCTTTCTAAAAAGTCACCTAATACAACTGGCTTTTTTTTTTTCTTTAATTAGTCATTGTCACAGTCACCGGGACCACCGATCCCATAGCAGTTTTAGAATATATGTAAATCCTTTAAAAAATAAAAATAAAATAATTTAATAACAAATTTTATTAGACTTGAAAATATTATAAATGCCAAGTAATAGTATAATAAAGTTTACTATAAGCGTCTTTTCACCTCGATTTTTACTTAATTTACTACATAATAAAAATTTATATTTATAAATACTTAAAAACATGTGTTTTTTTTATATGATATAAAAATTATTTATTTATTTATTTATAAACTACACCAACAATATCTGCATCTCAAAATTTAAATTCTCCAATCGCTAGTAAAGTCATCATGTTTAAATTCTCATAAACAACAAAAACATGAACTTAGCTCTCCAATCGCTAGTAAAGTCATCATGCTATTAATACCCTTGTCTTTTAAGCGATTATGAAAAAGGATGTATAGTTATAAATGTAGAGAAGTGAATTAGTTATTGGACTTTTTGGTGTGTTCACTCTTCTATGAGATTTCATTATTTCGTCTTTTTGGAGTGTTCACTCTTCTATGTTGATATTGTGAATTAGTTGTTGGACTTTTTCTAACCAATCTTAGAGATGGTGATTTAGAAATTGAGATCAAAGTTCAAGGAATTAAAATTGTGAATTAGGGACCCCATATTTATAGAAAAAATCCATAATTTATTTATTTATTTTTAATTTTTGGCTTGAAATAATCATAATAAATACAAAATAGATAATAAAAAAATACAAAAAAAGCTAAAAGGAATTTTTTTTTTTTAAAATATGGTTGAAATCAGACCAATAATAAAAAAAATATAAAATTCACTTGTCAACCCATGCTCAAAAGTTGTGAGAAACTGTGAAGACTCAAAAAAAAAAATAAAAACACTCAAAAATATAGACCCATATCTTTAAGCAAAACATAAAGCTAGATTAAAAACTCATTAGAGCATGAAAGGCAGAATAAAGCAAAATAAATACTTATAAAAACAAGATAAATATTAAAATAAGTACTGATAAAAACCAAAAACCAAATACTTATAAGGTTATAATTAGTAAAAATACAATACAGAACTTAGAGATAATAAAAACAAAAAAAAGGGAAAAGCCCATCATTGGAGCACTCCAAGGGTCAGAACTTAATTTTTTACCCTTCATTTTTATTTCAAATAAATACATGAAATAAAAAAAACGTGTCTTTTCAGCAAATGTAGTCAATTTGTTTTTTATTTTTTGGCTTGAAATAATCATAAGAAATACAAAACAGATAATAAAAAAAATACAAAAAAATCTAAAAGGAAAAAAATTAAAAAAAAATTAATGGTTGAAATGAGACCAATAATTGAGTATGAGGGTAAAAATTGAGTTTAAGAAATTTTGGTTGATTTGAAGAAGAAATTGAAGAAATGATTTAAATTGGTTTAATTTGGCTAAGATTGAAAGGAATTGAAAGTTTAAGGATGAGTTTGAAACAAATAGTCAATTTAGAAAATTAATTAAGGGTCTAATTGAAAAAAAAAAATTAAAACTGAGCATCAAATTAGCTGAAAAATAGAAAATTAGAAGATTGAAGACTAAAATAAAAACAATAGATAAATCTATTATGTTTGTTTGGTTTATTTTTAATTTGTAAATTTTTTAGCTATTCTTTAGATAGTTTTCTTCTCCTGTTTAGCCATGCTTTTATTGGCTAAATCAATTGATTAATAAAATTCTTCTCTTCCATAAAAAAAATTAAATTAAATTGAATCCTTAGCTTTTGTCTCTGTTTTTGTTTATAAAAATAATAAAATTTCTTCAAAATTCAATAAATTATTTAATTGGATCTTAGTTTTGTTTTTGTATGGTACCCTTGGATATTGCCATATGTTATCTTCTAATTCTTCAAAGGAAAAGATCGATATCTTTGGACAAATTTCATTAATATTAAAAAAAAAAAATACTTGGTTAAAAGATATCATTATTGTTTTTTGACTATATCTTTAATATCTATCTTATTTTATGATAACCAAGGAATATATTAAAATAATTATTTAGAAGATGACCAAAGCAGAAGGACAAGAAGTTATTTGTTACAAAACCTAGAGATTGGTAAAAACAAATTAAAAGTTGAAAATAAAACATAACAAATTTAAGTAGTTATTAAATGGCCAGCCACTAAAAATCCAAACATTGTCAATCTGTATGACTCTAATCCACCGACTATTGGTGTTTGTCCATCTTTGGATATCATTTGAATTTCTTGTTAGGTCATTACTTGAGTAGCTAAAATTTGAGTCAAAATATTTAAACTTGGCCACCAATCAGTGCAATGTCAGGGTAAAATATACTTTCCAGTTTGGTTCAATTTCCTTGTAGCCAGTCATTGGAACCATCCTAACAAATTAAAGTGAAAGTGGTAGCAATCAAGTTAATTTTTTTACTTCTTATTCTTGTCTTTAACAAAAATTACAAACTGAAAGAAATTATAAAACATATATGCAATCTCAAAATAATTCAATTAGCATGAGAAAAAATCAATGGCGTAAGTCTGAAATAATGATAAATAAGTACTTTAATATGAATGGATTATAATGACAATATTATTTCTCACAGCAGCTAATGGAGATGGAGTCCATTCCCTTTGAACTGAAATTGAGAATTAGTTGCTCATGGTCACTAAAAATTCCAACAACAAAGATAATATTTTCAAAATTCCAGTGGATAAAGAATGTCTTGGTTGTTTTTCTCTTCTCCTTTTTGTATCCTAATAAGAAACCTTCATGATAAGCTATTAAGGCTAAAGATTAGAAGGTTACAAGATCTAGAGAAAATTCTTTTGATCCTATCAAATCTCTTTTTAAGATAAGACTCTCAAACTATTAGTTTCCTGTTAGATTAGGAGATAAAACACGTCCTTCATCTTGCGTCAGGATCTTTGTCTTGAAAACAATTCTATTTGACCTGGATCCTTTCATTAAGATAGTAGCCCTAAATATGTAGATGAATTTGGACATTTTGAATTGCTTGATTTCGATATCCAAAACTCAAGATATGCACGTTCAAATGTAAAGTGTGAAAACAGAGAATCCTGTTGCAAATAGGATTCCAGTCTGATTTTTGCAGGTCTATTTAGAGGTTCAAACAAATTCAAATGTTTATAATACGTTCATAAAAATCTCGATATGTGTAATTCAATGTATATTTGGTGCAAATCATGAAAACCCTTTTAGTTTTTTTATTGGTAGTGTAGGTAATGATAGGAAAGTTATGAGCTTTTGTAGTTTAGATATTGGTACCATGTTCAAGTCTTGTGCTTTGTAAATATTAAGAGCTTGTTTCTTTGAAATTTGGTGTTGTTTGGTTGATGAGAAAAGCAGGGAAGAAGAAAGGAATGATTTGTTTTTTTGTTTATCAGAAGGCTGTGCTTAATTAGCTGAAACTATTTTTGCTCTTTTGATTTTTAAGGGTTTGAATGATACTAAGTATTGATGAGAGAACAGAAGTTTGAAACCACTGTTTTGTTTTTATTTGGGCTGTGGCTTTGTCTTGTTTGCTAAATTGGATACTTGAATGGTTGAATTTCAATTCAAATGGCAAAGTGGAAAAGAAAGGTTAAGGGAAATTGAATGCCTCCATGGTGTTGGATGTTGGTTACCTCTTTGGGTTAATCTTAGGAAGTTTGCTCAATTTAGAAAAAGAAAAGAAAAGGAGTATTCTTGTATCATGTTTCATCTTTCAGAAGAGGAAACTCCAAGATGTACAAGTACGCCAATACAAAGACAACACAAGAAAAGTTTATCCTAGTTTATCGTGAAATGAAATATTAGGTTGTGGTTCTTAGCATGAGTTAAATGTTTTGAAGCATCGTTGAGAAAAATGTTAGGTTTGATTTGCTTGAATAACATAACCTACACGTGTTTGTCTTATTGGATAACTCAGAAGTTTGGTTAAGTTTTTCTTTGTGGGCTATGGAAGACTCATGGATAAGAGAAGTGAAATCAATCTCCTATGACAAGATGCCTTCTCATTGCTGCAGCTACCTTCAATGAAAATTCTCCTCACCGGTTGTTCTGTCAAGGCATACTTCAACTTTTCCTTTTGGATTTTTATTTTGTCATAGAAATGAATTAGTTGGTACTGTTTGTAGGACAATCAATGCACCACTTGATAATCTGGTTCTATAATATTAAGATATGATCATTTAACCATTGTTGGGAAGGAATGATTTCTTGGAAGTCAAGTGTGTATATCAATACAAGCATAAACAAATTTAAAGTTGACAGCCAGGAAAGGTCAACTATGGAACCCACTGACCAAAATTATATGACGCATGTTTTGGTGGGAAGTCCAGGGGACACTATTTATTTCATAAATATGAAATAATAGATTCAGCATCACTCTTTTTTTCCCATCTTGTTGAGGTTGTTTTTAAGTGTAAAGAATCTTCTATTTTGAAGGTCGCCTTTGGATTCATACTG
Organism: Populus alba; assembly: GCF_005239225.2. NCBI lineage: Eukaryota > Viridiplantae > Streptophyta > Magnoliopsida > Malpighiales > Salicaceae > Populus > Populus alba. Next base: position 5,996,377 of record NC_133302.1, read on the forward strand.
CAAGTATATAAAGTTCCGGAGGAAGATACAATCAAAGCGATGGAAGACTTCTATAGAGAAATTTATGCAGTGAATGGCATTACTGACTTAAAGTTTCCAGAACATTATCCTGTTTCGTATCTGCATGAGTACTTTTGATATCATGTGTTTCTATGTTTTTCTCAAGTCTTAGCAACAAATTCAACACTTTCTTTTCCTCTCAATGAATTCTGTAGATTCATGAAATAATTTGTTTTGGATTTGCTGGTACCACTTTGTGTCATTTTTTGTTTTCAGAATTGTGGGTTCTCTCTCTATATATATTTTTTACTATGAAAGGGAGCAGTAAGTCAACTGTGGCTTAAGATCATGCTGTAGGCATAAATTTTTGGTCCCATCTCATGAATGGAGTGAGGAATCTGTGTGACCATTTCACAAACATGGTTATTGGTTTCTAGCATGGGTGTTCTCACACATGGCTAAAGATGCTGGCTAGCCTTGGGTGTTGACAATGCATCAAACCAAATTAAATTTCCACTTAATTGCTGGTTGGGCAGGCCAGAGTAGAACATGATCTGGGTTTAATATGAATGTTTGTGCATGACCTCTTATGCGCCTGCCCATAACTATTGGAAATGCTCCTCAACTTCTTGTGAATGATCAACAATAGCAACCTCCTGCGCATAGGGTTGCTAATATTTTTCTAAAATAGAAATTAAGGGCTTCATTTGGGTTATCCTGAAAGTAATGAATGACAAAGAGAGAGAATGAGAGGGGAACAAGCGGTGCCCTAGTTTTCTATAGTGGAGAATTTGGAAAACACCTTTTAGCTGTTTTCCAGTGCTCTGAAGAATTTTTTTTCCCAAAGCTGTAAAATTCTCCACAAACAAACATGACCGTGATGTTTATCCTGAGCTGAAGTAGGAAGCCTCAACTTATTTTCTGTAGTTTTATATTATGCGTTGTGAAAACCAGTGAGCATTGTTAGAACACTGCTTCCTGTTTTGTCTTGTGAATACAAAATACAATATCTTTATATATTATACAGGGTGTGTTGAAGTGGTTGGCTGTGTGAAATGTGAAGAGCTAGCAAGCTGGGAGGCAGTACCTGAAGGGGTGGGCAGCTGTTTCTTACCTTCTGTCCGTTTACGCATGTCATCTGATATTTTTGTGTATCTGGTGACTAGTCTAGATGAGTTTCTTTGCTACAGGTGAGGCTAGAAGGACAAACAGATTTTTGCTGGCTTTGTGAGCAGCCACAGGTATGCAATCTGTGAATATATCTTATTTGAAAATGTGCTTAGCTTGCTGATCATTTTACCTCAACGGATGCAGAAATTACTGGTTCCTTTTGAGATGCGAGGGTATCAAGGTGTTTATAACTTGGAAAGGAAGGTATATGCAGCACATCAGAGTTAAATGTCTTGACCTGTGCTTTTTATGTGATTGGGATTAACATATTCCTGTCTCACAGATCCATGAGGCTGCAATTAGAGGTCTCGTCCCTGTTAAAGGTCCAATGCCAGTAAAATTCCCTCTCCCAAATCCTCAAGATCCGTTTTCCTTGAAACCGGGTTCTATTTCTGTGGGATTCTCTGACAATAAAGCATCTGTTGTGGAGAAATCTGAAGGTCTCAGTGCAGCCATTGCTGGTGCACGAGCAGCAGCTACACAGTTCAACAAGAAAGATCAAAACCTTGTATCTAATACCACAACAAATAGCTATTCCAACTCCACAAGCAGCGGTCGACCAGACAGCAAATCATTGGAAGAAGATAAAATGCTAGAGAGCTGCTCAGCTGGAGGTTCTGGTGAGGAGGCCTCAGTTCCAAGTAAAACAGAGCAACTCAATCCCATTAAGTGTGAGGAAAGCAGTAGCCGCGGCCAAACTCGTGAAGATCTGAAACAGATTCCTGGAGCTTCTGCTAAGGTTTTTTCTTGACATATAACCAGTGATTTGTTTTTGTTGTTTTTAGTTTTTTCTGTTTTTGGCTCCTTGAGAAAAAGCACGTATCTAGTTGATGATTTAAACAATTAATTTTTGTTTTAAATATATATATATATATATATATATATATATTACAAAATTAAAGGGAGGATACTAAACATATATTGTGATTTTCTAAGTGCAAAGACACTTTAAAATCATCAATGATCAATGCAATTAGTATCTTAATGTGCATCATCATAAATCTCAATTTAGTGGCTCAGATTTTGGTTAGCATTAAATTTGTTTTATAATTTCTTGACACATAATTTTTAAATTATTTTATTAAACATATACAATATATTTTCTATTCATAATTATAAATTGTTTTCATGGTGTAAAAAGCTTTGCCAACGCCTGCATTTTTTTTTTATTTGTCAAAATGTTTTTTACCCGAATAACTATTTCTGATCTATTATATTACCTTTTTTGAAATATCCATTTGGTAAACTAATTAATTTCCCATATACATCCTATAGCTGCATCGATTTACTCCTTGTCATTTATCACGAAAAAGAAGAGGGAAATTAGAATTCATTGGAAGGGAAAAAACGATTTTTCTTTTTAGGTTCTTCTGCCAAAAAACTCTCTACGAAAGTCTTCGAAGTCTCAACTTTTGAATGTTCTAACGCGTGAGAACTTGAGGCTTCGGAGTACAGTAGACTTGACTTGAGCTTTGTCCAAATTAGTTACCAACAACAACTCCATGCCTCTGATCATCTTCCTATAAAAAGCACTATCATATCTTGAGTTTCGACACAGGCAGGCAGCCACAATAGCAATGGAAATCTATTCCTACTTGTTGGCGTTCATCATTTTTCATGGGATGATACTATCACAAACCAGTTGCATGGTTAATGTCTCGTTACAACGTCGACGACGATTACCACCACCACCACCACCCGAAAACAATAAAATTGTTCATCCAAAGCCAAAACCACCAACAGTTAAGCCTTATTTCCCAAAATCTCCTCCTCCACGAACACCACCACCACCAAAAGTCAATGATGGCTATCATCCTAGTCTTCCTCCACCACCACCACATACCTATGGTAGCCCTCGTTACCCTCCACCACCACAACGTAGTTAATAACATCAAAGTTTCCTCCACCTTCATCGCAGTATACTTGGCTCTCCTTCCTCAAAAAGAACTCTTCCGTTGAGCATGTTTTTTTTGCCATGACAGCCACACCAGCACCGTCACCATTGTATGCCAGTACTACTGCCGCATGATTCATGTTCAAGTTTTCCTTGGCCTTCGTTTTTTCTTCTTAGTTTGTAGGTTTGTGTGCTTCAATAAGGCGAAACTTTGTTATCCCTTGTACAATGTCTAATTTCGAGCACTTGTGTAGTGCTCATGGCTATAGCATGATTCTGAGCTCGCAATAAAGCATATTGTAATATCTCCTATATAGCTCCTTATTGATTGTGAAATTTCATTGCCAAACATAAAATGTTTTTTTGTTGTCTGTCTTACAATTAGATCTTCATTACCAAATTAGGGTAGCACTAGAATAAGTTTTTTTTTTTTTAATAATCTTTGATTTTATTAAAAATATGGCTATTAAAACAGTAGTCGGAAACTAAAATAGGTTACCAATGGTCTGAGATCTCCTGTCCTGGCAATCGGTTCGAATAATATATTGACTTTGAAATGATAGTCTATGCAGTGAGATTTCAAAAATATAGACTAGCAAAAATTCAAATTAGGCTGCCGAGAACGCTTATCATTTTCAACTTTAATGTCCATCACCTCTGTAGTTACTTTTCCGAGCTACGTAGTTCCATTTCCAAGTACCATCCCATGAATTTAATCCCTTTCTAAGAAGTCACCTAATTAATGAGGTCGGGATGTAGCATGTATACAACTGGCTTTTTTTTTTTTTTTTTTTTTTTTTTTTTTTTATCTTGACTTTAATTAGTCATTGTCACAGTCACAGGACCACCGATCCCGTAGCAGTTTCAGAATATATCTAAATCCTTAAAAAAAAAAAAAATCAAACACAAAAAAAAATACATTATTGTATTTAGTGTTTTTGTGTAATAACAAATTTTATTAGACTTGAAAATATTATAAATACAAAATAATATTTTTAATATTATAAATATTCATATAATAATATAAAATTTTTTATTAGAAAGCGTCTTTCAACCCTGACTTTTACTTAATTTACTACATAATAAAAATCTATACTTATAAATACTTAAAAACATGTGTTTTTTTTTTTATGTGAGATAAACATTTTTTATTTATTTATTTATAAACTACACCAACAATATCTGCATCTCAAAATTTTAACTCTCCAATCGCTAGTAAAGTCATCATGTTTAAATTCTCATAAACAACAACTCTTCAATCGCTAGTAAAGTCATCATGCTATTAATACCCTTGTCTTTTAAGCGATTATGAAAAGGATGTATAGTTATAAATGTAAAGATGTGAATTAGTTGTTGGACTTTTTGGTGTGTTCACTCTTCTATGAGATTTCATTATTTCGTTTTTTTGGAGTGTTCACTCTTCTATGTTGATACTGTGACTTAGTTGTTGGACTTTTTCTAACCAATCTTAGAGATGGTGATTGAGAAATTGAGATCAAAGTTCAAGGAATTAAAATTGTGAATTAGGGACCCCATATTTATAGAAAAAATCCATAATCAAAATTAAAGGAATTAAAATCAAACTTGATTCTAGGCCTTTAAAAATTCACTTGTCCAACCATGTTTAAAAGTTGTAAGGAACTATGAAGACCCAGAAAAAAAAAAAAAAACACTCAGAATATAGACTTTGAAGAATCATTAGCTACCAACCGCATGCAACTATCAAAAAAATAAAAACCTAGGGTTTGAATTTACTTTCAGTAAAACATAAAGCTAGATTAAAAACTCATTAGAGCATGAAAGGCTGAATAAAGCAAAAAAATACTTATAAAAACAAGATAAATATTAAAATAAGTACTGATAAAAACCAAAAACCAAAAAACCAAATACTTATAAGGTTATAAATAATAAAAATAAAATACAAAACTTAGAGATAATAAAAAAAAGGGGAAAAGCCCATCATTGGAGCACTCCAAGTGTCAGAACTTAATTTTTTACCCTTCATTTTTATTTCAAATAAATACATAAAATAAAAAAAACGTGTCTTTTTAGCAAATGTAGTCAATTTATTTTCTTTAATTTTTGGCTTGAAAATAATCATAAGAAATACAAAACAGATAATAAATAAAATACAAAAAAATCTAAAAGGCAAAAAATTAAAAAAAAAAAATTAATGGTTGAATGAGACCAATAATTGAGTATCAGGGTAAAAATTGAGTTTAAGAAATTTCAGGTCATAATTGATGGTTGATTTGAAGAAGAAATTGAAGAAATGATTTAAATTGGTTTAATTTGGCTAAGATTGAAAGGAATTGAAAGTTTAAGGATGAGTTTGAAACAAATAGTCAATTTAGAAAATTAATTAAGGGTCTAATTGAAAAAGAAAATTAAAATTGAGCATCAAATTAGCTGAAAAATAGAAAATTAGAAGATTGAAGACTAAAATAAAAACAATAGAGAAATCTATTACGTTTGTTTGGTTTATTTTTAATTTGTAAATTTTTTAGCTATTCTTTGGATAGTTTTTCTTCTCCTGTTTAGCCATGCTTTTATTGGCTAAATCAATTGATTAATAAAATTCTTCTCTTCCATAAAAAAAATTAAATTAAATTGAATCCTTAGCTTTTGTTTCTGTTTTTGTTTATAAAAATAATAAAATTTCTTCAAAATTCAATAAATTATTTTATTGAATCTTAGTTTTGTTTTTGTATGGTACCCTTGGATATTGCTATATGTTATCTTCTAATTCTTCAAAGGAAAAGATCATATCTTTGGACAAATTTCATTAATATTAAAAAAAAAATACTTGGTTAAAAGATAGCATTATTGATTTTTGACCATATCTTTAATATTTATCTTATTTTATGATAACCAATGAATATATTAAAATAATTATTTAGAGGATGACTAAAGCATAAGGGCAAGAAGTTATTTGTTACAAAACCTAGAGATTGGTAAAAACAAATTAAAAGTTGAAAATAAAACATAAAATTTTTAAGTAGTTATTAAATGGCTAGCCACTAAAAAATCCAAACATTGTCAATCTGTATGACTCTAATTCATCGACTATTGGTATTCGTCCACCTTTGGATATCATTTGAACTTCTTATGAGGTCATTACTTGAATAGCTAAAATTTGAGTCAAAATTTTTAAACTCGGCCACCAATTAATGCAATGTTAGAGTAAAATATACTTTCTAGTTTGGTTCAATTTCCTTATGTTCGTCATTGGAACCATACTAACAAATTAAAATGAAAGTTGTAGCAATCAAGTTAATTCTTTTGCTTCTTATTCTCGTTTGTAACAACAATTACAAATTAAAAGAAATTAGAAAACATATATGCCATCTCAAAACAACTCAATTAGCATGAGAAAAAAACAGTAGCATAAGTTTGAAATAATGATAAATAAGTACCTGAATATGAATGGATTATAATGACAATGTTACTTGTCAAAACGGCTAATGGAGATGGAGCCTATTCCCTTTGAATTGAAATTGAGAATTAGTTGCTCATGGTCATTGAAAATTCCAGTAGCAAAGATGATATTTTCAAAATTCCAGTGGATAAAGAATGTCTTGGTTGTTTTTCTCTTCTCCTCTTTGTATCCTAATAGGAAACCTTCATGATAAGCTATTAAGGCTAAAGATTAGAAGGTTACAAGATCTAGAGAAAATTCTTTTGATCCTATCAAATTTCTTCTTAAGATAAGACTCTCAAACAATTAGTTTCTTGTTAGATCAAGAGATAAAACTTGTCCTTCATCTTTGTTAATTAGGATCTTTGTCTTGAAAACAATTCTATCTGACCTAGATTCTTTCATTAAGGCAATAGCCTTAAATATGTAGATGAATTTGGGTCTTTTGAATTGCTTGATTTCAATTTCTAAAACTCAAGATATGCACGTTTAAATGTTAAGTGTGAAAACAGAGAATCCTGTTGCAAGTAGGATTCCAATCAGATTTTTATAGGTCTATTTAGAGGTTCAAACAAAGTTGAATTTATGTCTATAATATCTTCCTAGAAATCTTGATATGTGTAATTCAACTTAGATTCAGCTCGCATTCACATTCTGGAACTCTAACTTGGTGAAAAATTTGTTACAAGAAGTAAGGTTTGAAACATAAAATACAAACTTTCTTATCTTTTATCAATTAATTTAAAAAGTCTTTTAGATATGCTAAACTCATAAAATAACCTCTAATGAGATCACATAAGCTCAAAACATCTTAAAAAGCATAATGTAAGAGGAGTGTGTGTGCGTATCACCCCTTGTCACCTTGAAAAATAGATATTCTTGGTTAGCCAAATACTCCAAGCAACACTAAAGAGAGAAGATTCCACACTTTCCTTTGAAATTTGTCCTTAGCCATTGCATGCCATTCGAATAGTAGCTCATCAAAAGTTTTGGGATGCACCAAGAGATACGCCCCACTACGAGATGAATTTTGAAAAAAGTTTCTAAGAAAACTGGCGTTGAAGTAACAAATGGTCTGAAATCTCTAGATCATCCGCACAAAAAGAACAACATGATTGATCAACTCGAAGTACCCGTCTAATAATAAAAAAAAGGGATATTGTATACAATTTATTTTGCACAGCTGACCATAAAAATGTTTGAATCTTTGGAGGAGCTGCAGAATCCCAGATGTTTGATGTAAAAGAGCAAGTTCCATTATAATCCAATCCATCAATTCGTGTACTGCAAGATTTAACTAGAAATTTCCCATCTCTTTCAATGTTCTAGATTTTAGCATATCTGGTTTCCATTGAAAGTTTGAAACAACTGAGTCTCGTTTATGAGGCCCTGTAGGGCAAAAACTTGATCAAGATCAAGAGCCTTTAACTCTATTGTCCAACCCAACTGCCAAGTCCAGAATCCATTATACCACGAACCCATGTTCAAAATTGCCATTAGCTTACCGATAGACATTCTATACCGTCTCATATATCTATTTTCAACAATGAATCTGCCAACCACATATCATTCCAAAAGTTAACAGACTCGTCATTCCCGACTATAAATCTAGTGCTATTTCTTAGAGCTTCTGCATAAATTCTTGATGGATTTATTGTTTTCATTATTCCCTCTCAAATACATGATATTTTCTTGTTGAAATAAGGAAGCCATTCTCGAAACTTGGGAGGTGCTTTTTTGCAGATTAAATCTCTCCATTTTCCTTAACATTTTGTGCTTAGTCACCAAAGCCGTTTGAGTAACATAGCTTTATGCATTTCGAGTAAGGACCCGATACTTAAACCTCCACAAGTCTTTTCTCTGATAACTGTGCACTATTAGACCTTACAAATCTTTCTTTGTTTAGCAACCCCTTCCCAGAGGAATCTCATATGAATGGATGCCAAAAGCCTGCATACCCCTTTAGGCATTAAGAATATTGACAAAAAGTAAATGGGCAATGAGTTTAGAACACTCTTAATATAGCATATTCTTCCTGCCATAGTAAGCATTCATGAGGAAAACCTATCATGAATTTGTTAATGACAAACTTCCAAGTAGATTTTTGCCTGGGATTAGCTCCTTAAGGCATACAACGATAAGAAAAAGGTAATGATTCATGAAAGTTGCGTTGGCTAAACCTTCACAGAAAGTATCATCAACATTAATTCCCACCTCAGAGCTCTTATGGAAGTTGATTTTTAATCCTGAACATAACTCAAACCAGCGAAGAATTCTCTTCACCTAAGCAATGATTGAAGATTAGCTTACATGAACACTAAAGTATCATCTGCATACCGCATATGACTGAAGAAATCCATATTCTTTAATCGGATACCCCTGAGTAGACTACAGATCGATGCTCTTTCAAATAAGACTGTCAATCCCACTGTAGCTATGTTGAAAAGAGAGATAATTGATCACCCTAGCGGATCCCTTTGCTAATTTGGAATTATACTGATGGAGAACCATTTACTAGAATTGATAACTTTGTTGTAGAGAGACATTCATGAATCAATCTTCTCCATTTTTCTCCGAAGTCCATATAACCCATCACTTCATCCAGATAATCCCATAACACAGTGTCAAATGCGTTATGGAAGTCTACTTTGAAGATCATACCTGTCTTGCCATTAGTTTGTAAATCATGCACTGTCTCATTAGCAATCAAGAAGCCATCCATAATCTGACGACCTGCAATAAATGTTGCCATCCATTAGTTTGTAAAGTATATATCTTATATATACTTTACTTTTGGAATCAAAACCATATACGCATGGTTAACTCCTGTTGGCAATCTTCCCGCTCTAAAAAACTCCGTAACTTACTCTAACAATTCCTGAAAAATCAACTCCCTTACCTTCTTATAAAACATAAAATTGAAACCATCTGGCCCCCGTAATTTAGAGGCATCACAATCCCACACTGCTGCTTTAGGCTTCTCCATAGTCACCCCCTTTCCAACATTGCCGCCTTATCCAGACTAAGCCTCTGAAAACCCTCCGGCCCCATTAGTGGTCTTGTTGTCGTATGATTCGTGAACAATTGACAATAGTACCCAGTTGCCGCCCCTTTAATTTCCGTGAAAGTGCTGTAAGAGTTACCATGATAAGAGATGGTATTGGGACAGTTTCGGCTTTTTCTGACATTAGCCACGAAATGGAAAATTTTTGTGGTTCGATCACCGAGTTTACACCAGTTTGCCTAGATTTTGGTTAACCATCCACCGCTCCCTGCTTAAGTCTCCCAGGCTATTTGCTTCTTCAGAAGTCAGTACTCGACTTTCTTGGATACTTTACAAATCTTCGATTTTTCCATTTTGCACCCCCAACCTACTGTCCTGATTTCCGTAGTGTTCCCTATTCCAAATCCTCAAGTCCTTGGCCATGCAGTATAACTTTTTCAATAAGTTGTATCTACCTGGGAACTGTTTGCAATCACTGTCCCACCAACTTTGAATCTGCGGCATAAACTGATGGTGGGTTAACCAACAGTCAAGGAACCGAAATGGTTTCCATCCTTCAATCTGCTCTTGATATCCCAGAAGCAGTTGTCTATGGTCTGAAAGACCTCTAGGAAGACGCCTCAACATGAAATCAGAAAAGCAAACGTAGAGTTGCTTGCTCTTCTACTAAAGCTAAGCTGAGCACAAAGCATTAGCCGATGATATTATTGAGGTTATTTGACTTCAATATTTATTAATAAATCTTCATATTACGTCTATTTCTGCTCCTATTATTTGGTGCGATAACCTTGATGCCACTTATTTGTTTGCGAATCCTATTTTTCAAGCTTACACAAAACATGTTGAAGTTGATTATTATTTTGTTCGAGATAGAGTTGTGAAAAAAAAGATTCAAATTTGTTTTATTTCATTTTAGGATCAACTTGCAAATGTCTTTACTAAACAACTTCTTACTGTTTCATTTACTTCTTTTCGTTTCAAGCTTCGAGTTGATCCTCTATCCTCAGCTTGAGGGGGCATATTATAGAATGTACTTATATAGAAAATATTATATATATAAAAAATATTGTAGTCATACTCTTATATGGTAACTTCCACCATTGCTATTGTATATTATTCTAAGCATATATATATATAGAGAAAAGGTTGGCTAACCAATAAGTTAAACCTCCTAATTATTCTCAACTGTTTAGAGACCAATAACATCATATTCAAAACCAGAAATCACATTTAACCCATATAAAGCAATCCAACCCACACCAAACTCTTCTGAATTAATATTGAATTTTGAGTTATCCCACAACATTAGAAGTCCTCCCGAGCGTTATCTAACATGCAAGCTAGTCTAAGAATAACTCTTATCGTGAAAGAATGAAAGTATTCCTTTCAAATACGTGTACTTAAGCTTCAACTTTTAATTCAATTTTAATTATCTTATCATTTCTAACAAGAAATTAAGGCTGCCATGTCCCTTATATGGATCCGAATGGGTTTAGGTTAGTGATATTCAGAGTAATATGGTGTGAGGTTGCAGCATCTTGATATGATCAAATTACTGGATTATACAATCTCCTACTAACATTATGTGCACTAGCTGTTGTGTGATTATAGAAATTACAGAATTGACAGCGAATTTGATTATCAGTGGGACAATCTGCACCTTTATTATCACGAGTATATATAACTTTGGCTGTGCTGTTGTCTTTTGATAGCAACAGTTTCCTCTTCCATGACTTCGACCACCCCTGCCACGCCCACGGTAGTTGAAAGAAGAGGTCCTTTCGATGGAGGATAGATGTTGCTGTTGGTTTTATGTCGACTCTAGGCTGCACCTCTAGCAGCGATGGTGTAGTAAGAAATGCCCGTTTGGTTGAGTCATTGTTAAGAAACTCAGGACTCGTGGGAAGACTGTATATTTTAGAGAAAGAAGCTGGTCCACACCCCTTGAAGAGAAAGGAGTGATAATATTTTTTAACTCATATTACAATGCATTAGATATGAATAAACTGAAATCAGGAGGGCTAGGCATGGTGCTTGGGATGAAGCTGAAATCTCCTTACCCTAATAAGAAGGAATTCATATTACAATGCTAGAACATAAAGTTGTTAGAGGTAAGTTTGAGAGAGAGAAAGTGTTGAGCATCGCTAATGAGAGAATTTAAACATAACATAAGTATTTTTTAAAGTTTCAAAAGGTTTAATTACAAGTTAACTAAGGAGTTCTAGTTCAAACAATATCAAAGTTTACATAACTAACATAATAAATGTTGAGCTAAGATTTTTATATACATCAAAGTTTACACCAACAAACATATTGGATGATCTAGCTAATGCTATTATGTTTAAAATAATTTTTTTTACATAAGCTTCGCAAAGCAAAATCCTAAAATCTAAAGAGCTCCCTGGGTATTAGATGAACTTGTTACAAAAACAACTTAATAATTATACAATTATATTGACAACAAAATTATAAATAATAATGTAAAGAATACAAATAAAGCATAAGTTTTCTATTAGTGTCCTAAGCATTCTAATAACCAACTTATAAATTTCTTGGGAAACCTATGAAGACCAATTAAACATCATTTATTTGTTCTTAATAATTTATTACTCTTATCTACTTACAAGAACATAGTAACTTCGTTTAATTGGTTTTATTAGATATTCAACTTTGTGTAGTGCAACCTGGATATTTTTAGGCAATTATACTTATCAAATTTTTCAAGTCATTCAAATATGAATACCCTTTACGAATTAAGCCTTTTGATCGTTCCTGGGTGTCCCAATGTGGACGCCATTAGCAAAAGCTACTCTTATAATTCACTTTCCAACAACCCTATTACGGATGTTATTAGGCAAAATTAATCTTGTAATTCATTTCCCGGCATCCCTATTACAGATGTCATTAACCAATGCTAATCCCACTAATACACTAGACTTTATTTCTATCAAATTGTCCTGTTACGAACAATTTGATATCTTAATGGTATTTTGCCCATATCTAGAGTCCTATAATTCCAATTGAGGCAATACCAGTGCCAAATGTTAGCTAACTCATTTCTCTACAATTTTTATATGAAATGTTATAACAATTTCTATCATCTTCTATGTCCAATATTTGTGTTGGGATTTCCATTACCAAATTGCCCAGCCTTGAATTCATGGATCTAGACACTAATCAAACATTTCCTATGCATCTTTCTAACATCATGGGATTTCATTATGTACAAACTCTATTAGGAACCAGAAATTGAAGTTTATTCCTTATCAAGACATCAAATCTTTCTTCTTCTTCTTCTTCTTTTTATTTTTTATTTTTTTTTATTTTCATGTTAACATGATTCACACAACTTCAAGCACAAACATAAAGCATATAAGTGCAAATCAAGAGATATGAAAAGAAGTTAAAAATAATTTCACTTACTGCAAACTTCATCAATCCTTATCATTGAACATAGAACATCATTATATTAGTATAATACCATTGAAGACCCCCCCTCCCCTTATATTTTTTTCTTTTGGCCAAATGGTGGGGGTTTCCTAACATCTCCCACCTTCATCAATCATAGTTAAAAAATGTTGTGTTCCTAGACTATTTATGCTCTAGAGTATGTATTTGAGGCTTTCTTCTCATACAACCTAACACCTCCCATAACAAGTTTCAAAAAGGTAAATGATTACTCTTACCTCATGAATTTGGAAGAATTTTGATGGAGTACTTGGGTGATATTCTCCTCCTTTTCGGTTTTCCTTCTTCTCTCTCTCTCTCTCTCTCTTTTTTTTAATTTTTTGTTTCAGTCAGTTCTTTCTCTCTCTCTTACTCTACTTCAAATTCTTGATTTTTCACCTTACTATTATTCTTCTTTCACTCCAGTGCTTGGGAATGGAAACATGCAAAGGATTTCTAGTTTGAAATTGAAATGGGGAAGGGCTGTTCTCTATGGTTTCCGCCAGCTTTATGGGGAAGAAAAGTGTCCATCTTATTCTCTCACATGTATTTATATTCATAACCCTTCCTAATTGGGACTAGGTTTTGTTTGGCTATTGTCCTATTAATTCCTAGCTAGTATTTCTTCCTCTCTTTTTATGCTCTTTAATCCTCCATCTTGTAATTTTTCATTCCCACACTTTAATAGTAAGATTGACTTCCTAATCTATTTACTTATTCTGAACTTAATATAAAGATTGATTTTTTATAAAAAAATTTTGTTCTCTAATTAATTTCAACTTGGGGTTTACATTATCACTCTAACTACACTTGATCTATTTACATCATTTTTTTTTTTATCTTCATTCTTTTTGTAATTTTTCATTTTTTTGTTTACCTTTTTTTTGAAATATTATTATACAAAGATTAAAAGAAAATGATGTTTCATTGTAGCAATTACAATATTGTCCTATTTCTTTACTATATTAAAAATTTACTTGAGATCTTACATGTCTTTATTAACGCATATAATTTTTATTTTATTATATGTAAATATTGACTTTTTGATTTACAATTATATTTTTTTGTTCTATGTTAATAAACGTGTTTAATAAACACATATACATTCAATTTTTTTATGTTAGAAAAAAATTCTTTAAATTGAGTCAAATAAATATGTTAACACTTTTTTTAATCGACATAAATAATTCTTGATTTATTTAGTTAAATGGATGCATATATATTTTTATTTATAATTAGAATTTATTTAGTAAAAACATGATGTAAAAGCTTGCATGTACACATTTATTTTACCAAAAACATTATGCAACCCGCGAGGAAACACTGACAGAATAACTAGTTTTCTGTATTTAAAGAGGCACATATGTAATTGTCAAAATGAAACTATTGGTACGAAATGTTTTTTTTCAAGCAATTGGACAATACGAATAAAGATTGTTTTATTTATGTCATGACAGGTTGATGACGGCATGGATGACAAAGAAAATGCTGCTTTGCTATATTCGAAAAGCAGTAGTTTGTTAGTTTTCCTTCTCGTAGAAACCGAGTCCGGTTTAGGCTCAGTCACCGGTTTAGGCTTTGAAGTCATATATATCCTTAATAACAGGCAATAGAGACGAACCTAGAATTATGGATTAGAGGGACCCGGCCGACCTGGGGTCGGAACTGAGCCGAGTTGAAAAAAAAAATGAAGGAAGGAAAAACCCGGCTGCAAATCCCTTGACTTTTATTTTTTTTGTTCTTTTTTTTTTACGAAAACGACGTCGTTTTAATTTTTCAAAATTTTTTTTTAACCCGGCTGACTCAGCGAAGTTGAGAAATAATTAGGAGGCTTAACCTAATAGGTTAGCCAACCCTTTCTATATATATGAGTAGGGCAATATACAATAGTAAAGGTGGAGATTACCACATAAGAATATGACTACAATATTTCCTATATAATTACATTCTATAATACGCCCCCTCAAGCTGAGGGTGGAGGATCAACCCGAAGCTTGAATTTAAAAGCAGTAAATGAAGCAGCAGGAAGTGGCTTAGTGAGGACATCGGCAAGTTGATCCTGAGAGGAAATAAAACGAATCCGAATCTCCTTCTTCGCAACTCTATCTCGGACAAAATGATAATCAATCTCAATATGTTTTGTGCGAGCATGAAATATAGGGTTTGCGGACAAATACGTGGCACCAAGGTTGTCACACCAGATAATAGGAGCAGAATGAGTCGGAATCTGAAGATCCGTTAACAAGTACTGAAGCCAGATAACTTCAGCCGTGCCATCGGCTAAGGCTTTGTACTCAGCTTCCGTCGAAGAACGAGCAACAGTGCGTTGCTTACTCGATTTCCATGAAATTGGCGTCTGACCAAAGAACACAAGATAACCACCTGTAGACTTTCTATCCTCAATACTACCTGCCCAATCTGCATCTGTAAAACCGTGTAAAGCAAAGGAAGAGCTGCGAGTTAATATGTAAACCATGTGATGCCGTACCACGGAGATAACGCAAGATGCGTTTCAACGGCAGCCCAATGGGATTCTGTAGGAGCATGCATAAATTGACAGACCCGGTTAACAGCAAAGCAAATATCCGGGGCGTGTGAAAGTGAGATATTGGAGAGCACCAACAAGTTGCCGAAACGAGTAGCATCAGAAAACAATGGATCCGGCATAATGGTGGCTTTGAATGCCGAAATAGGAGTATCAACTGGTTTACAGGATAACATACCAGCTCGTGTGAGGATATCAAGTGTATATTTTATGTTGACAAAGCATAAGTCCCAGACTAGTACACTGCACTTCAATACCCAAGAAATAATGAACATCACCAAATCCCGAAGTTTAAATTCGGAGCTCAGTAGCTGAATGAGTCGTTGTAGCAGAGTTCCATTATTACCCGTAAGCAGAATATCATCAACATAAACCAAAAGATAACAAATGTCACTACCCAACCGAGAAGATAAACAATGAGGTATCCACTTTAGAAGCACGGAAACCAATGGATAATAGAAAATCATTCAGACGAGTGTACCAAGCCCGCGGAGCCTGTTTTAAACCCATATAGAGATTTATGCAATCGACATACATGACCTGGGAGTGCAGAATCAATAAAACCTGGAGGTTGTTTCATGTAAACCTCTTCATCAAGGACTCCATTTAGAAATGCATTATGAATGTCAAGCTGATGAATTTTCCAACCACTCGAAACTGCAATGGAGAACACTAAGCGGACTGTTGCCTGTTTGATAACAGGACTAAAAGTTTTCTGAGTAATCAATACCTTCTTGCTGAGTGAAGCCCTAGCAACCAGGCGCGCCTTATACCTCTCAATGCTACCATCAGATTTGCGTTTAATTTTGTAGACCCATCGGCTACCAACAACATTCATGGACGGATGAAATGGCACTAAAGTCCATGTTCTGTTTGCGTGTAAGGCCTGAATTTCCTCTCGCATAGCATTATGCCACGCCTCATATCTGTTAGCATCAGGAAAAATAAGTGGCTCATGCGAGGGAGGAGAAGATACCCGACTGAAGGAAGCAGCAGAGGTGACTGCCGTGGTGGTGATCAACGCTGTCTTGGGCTGTCTCGGACGAAGAACCATGGGGTGTTTAGGAGCAGCGGGACATGGAGTAGCAACACCTGTACCTGGAATGTGCTGAAGAGGATAAGAGGAGAGATCAACACAAAGTTGCAGACCAGGAGGTGAAGCCGGGGAGGTGCGGGGTTGTGCCGCAACTGAATCCTGCAAGTCAGAACCTGTTCCTGCACAATAATCATTGGAAAGACAAGCATGTGGTGATAGTATGGCTGTGTGGGGTGGTGAGGCAGGGTCGGCTAAATCAACGGGCAGGGGAGCAAGCTGGGGGGTTGCGGCAAGGGGCAAAGGTTGGGAAGGAAAGACAGGCTGAAAACAGGAAGGGGGTTGCAGTGATGGAAGATAGGTAGGTGGAGTGGGGGGAACCGGGGGTGTTGTTACCTGTTCAGACTTTTGAAAAGGAAAGACACATTCATGAAAACGAACATGACGGGAGACATAGACACGACCAGACTCTAAATCAAGACACCGATAACCAAGATGAGACGAGCTATAGCCTAAAAACACACAAGGAGAAGACCGAAAATCTAATTTATGAGCATGATATGGACGTAAAAATGGAAAACAAAGACACCCAAAAGTGCGTAGAAAATTATAATCAGGAGTGCGATGAAACAGACACGCAAAAGGAGATTTATTTTGAAGAACAGGAGTAGGCATGCGATTAATAAGATAGACCGATGATTCCATAGCATAGTTCCAAAAAACGCAATGGGGCATTACACACTGTCCTAAGAGGGTTAGGCCAGTTTCGACAATATGTCTATGACGACGTTCAACTGTGCCATTTTGTTCATGAGTATGAGGACAAATTAATCGATGATGAATACCAATTGTTTGAAAAAAATGTATTTAATTTATGATATTCACCACCCCAATCAGTTTGAACAGATTTAATTTTAAGAGAAAACTGACGCTCAACAAGTGTCTGAAAACGTTGAAACGTGGAAAATACATCAGATTTTTGCAACAAAGCGGATAATACCAGATATATTTAGTGTGCGCATCAACAAAGATAAACAAAATAACGAAACCATCAGAAGAAAACATTGGAGCAGGGCCCCAAACATCACTAAAAATTAATTCAAGTGGGGTAGAAGTTTTGTGACCCGTCGGTCGTAATGACAAACGGGATGACTTGCCTAAAGGACATGCTTGACATTGAGTAAAAGATCGTTTAGACGTACAAATAATTTTATTATCAGAAACTAACAAATTTAGAATGCGAGGAGTTGGATGACCTAAACGACGATGCCACAAGTCGGCAGTCGCGGAAATGCAAGGAGACCAAAAAGCTTGAGGAACTGACGTAGCCGAGGACTCGGAGAGAACATAAAGACCATCATGACTCCGACCGGAAAGAAGAACTTCCTTGGTGACGAGATCCTTCACATAAAACACAGAATCGTGAAATTCAAAATAAACATGATTATCACGACAGAATTTCTGAACAGATAACAACGGTTTGGTAATGTGAGGCACACGAAGAACATTAGTTAATGTAAACAAGCGTTTGGGGGAATATAAAGTAGTATGTCCAACATGGGATATGTCAAGGGCCTTACCATCACCAACATGCAAGAAATCATTACCAAGATAAGGAGCAGAATCAGTTAGAGTTGCAAGATCAGGCGTCACATGTTGATTCGCGCCGGTGTCGGGAAACCAAGTCGTTGCAGCAGAATCATTCGCAACAGCAAGGTGAGCAGAGGGCTGCTGTGTGTTGCTGCGAAACTGATAGCATTGAAGAGCTGAATGGCCAGGAGTGGAACATAATTGGCAGCGGACATGTCCAGACCACTGCCCCTGATTTGGCCGAAAATCTGCAGCAGAGGTACGCCTGTTCTGCCACTGATTTTGCCTCCAATCTGCAGTTGAGTGACCTCTGTTTGGGGCCTGAAATCGGTTGGTGTTTGAACGCCAATTACCTCTAGAACGTCCCCTGTTTCGGCTGTGATTAGTCATGGCATAATAAGCAGAATTCGAAGGTGTTGGCAGCAATGGTGGCTGCTGCGGCAGAGAAGAAGAAGACAGCAGTGATGAAGAGGATGAACCGACAGCCATGGAGTGAAAAGAGTTCTTGTGCAGAAACTCATGGGTAAGGAGATGGCTATGAAGATCAGCATACGATAGCGGTTCAGCCTTGGTTATAAGACTAGTTACCAAGTCTTTGAACTCACCGCGAAGTCCACGAAACACATAGAGATTGAAATCTTCAAGGGACATTGGGCGACCAGCAGCAGCCAATTCGTCAAATAACGATTTGGCTTGCTGCATATACATACTAACCGATGCATCACCTTGCCGAAGGTCTTGAAAGGAGCCATGTAGTTGCATGATCCGAGAATTAGATGGAGAGGCAAGTGCCTTCTCAAGCGTGCGCCAAACACAATGTGAAGTAGAACAATCGACGACAAGATGCAGCAACATCCACGGAAAGAGAGGAGAGAAGAGCACTCAAAATAAGTTGATCTTGTTGCTTCCAACGAAGAAAAGAGGGGCTGATGGCAGAAGAAGAATCAGCCGAAGCATCAATCATATGAGATGGAGGACACGGCAAGGAGCCGTCAACAAACTGAAAAACACCTTGACCAAGGAGATATGGCTTCATCTGCATTCTCCAATAAAGATAGTTGGTGTTCGTAAGTTTCAACGACACAACATGGTGGGTGTTTGATAGAGGAACCATTGGAGATTGTGTTCCCATAAGAGGCAGAGGAACGGCAGAGCCAGCAGCAGGAAGAGGGCTGGCCGGTGATGATGCATCACCGATGGAGGGAGAGGTTGGAGCAACGGCAGTAGGAGGAGAGTCCATGGGGGAGAAAATTAGGGCCGGCTGCAAAGAGAGAAAATATTAGGAGGCTCTGATACCAAGTTGAGAAATAATTAGGAGGCTTAACCTAATAGGTTAGCCAACCCTTTCTATATATATGAGTAGGGCAATATACAATAGTAAAGGTGGAGATTACCACATAAGAATATGACTACAATATTTCCTATATAATTACATTCTATAATAAGCGATACTGTCAAAACTTGAAACCCGGATCTTAAACCGAGTCGGATTTTAAAACTGTGTGCGGGCGCGCGCGCGTTGAAGATCAAGAAAAATCAGCCCATACTTATCCAAAATGAAAGGTTTTCTAGGAAAAATCTATACTCTTTCGGCTGACTTAAGAAGCCTATAAATTCTAGGTGCTGGATTTGTCTTGGATGCAAGTGGTGTGTGTGCTGGAAAGTAAAGTATGCAAGAAAAAGAGAGTTAGGCAATGTGTAGACCCCTTAATAAATAATAGAAGTCCGTCGATGATGTATCAAATTGTAGTAGGAGGACCTAAAACGCGTTTTATTGAAATTAAAAATAAAATAAAAAAGACAGGCTGGAAAATGCTAAACAAAACTCTTGCACAGTTTACAATCAAATTGCATGCATGTAGACTTTTCGAATAAAACAAAACAAATACACACTAATTTATTCGGACAAGTTCACGTTGTGTCCTGTATGGAGAGTCTTCATAAACCGGTTACTAAATATAAATTGGCACATCTTACTAGTGCTCCTACAGCAACCAAAGATGGGTGCCATTTCATCTTTACTTTGTTTTTTTTTTTATCCATTTTCTGCTATTATCATCTCATAGTAGCTACATCTGCAAGGCTCTTGAATGGTCTTCTTCTGATGCAATTTCTTCAAATGATTTTCCTAACTACAAGGTGGGGTCATTGAGAAGGCGAATACCAATCGCCACCACCTCCCAGGGTCAATCCTCCTCTTCATTCCAGCCCTCCTCCTCCGCGGGCACCGCCGCCTCCACCATATTGATGCTTCTGATTTGTGACTGCCACTGCTGCGCTGCTTGCACACCAATGTTTTTAATCCTTGTCCGTGTATAGCACCATGATACATGAGTTTTTTCCAACTTCAAGGTTGTTTTGCTTTGCTTCCGTGCTGATGTTATCCATATTAGAATATTGTAATCAGAATAAGAGCAAAAAGTTTTTGGAGTCTATTGCAATTTACTCAAAATTAGTTAGAGATTTATCCGATGCGCACTCAAAAGATATAAAGTTCCATAAAAAAATGATTTGCAAAATTCATGTGACAAATAATAATAATAAAAAAACTCATGCCAACAATCCAATAAATTTCCTTTTGATCCTTTTATGAAAAGCGTAGAATAGGTAGACATTATATGAGTTCCTTAATAATTTAATTCAGTTGATTTCCACGTACCACCAACCAAAAATAGACAAAATTTCCAGGAAAACAGCAACCACACAAGGTGCGAGGTTGCGATTACCTTGTCTTTGACCTGCTGCAAAATCTCTACCAAATCCCTTGGAATCAGGGTACTGATTAATGATTAGAACTACGGTTCTTCCTTTGGATCTTTTTAACAAGAAATTTATAGAAAAAGACCAAACATTTGTATGACAATTTCTCTATTTTGGCTTCAGTATATAATCGAAGGGTTTTCACCGCTGCAGTCACCCCTGTTATCAGCTAGGCTTGTAACTTTGTATGCAGTTGTGGCCCCAATGTATAGTGTCTGAAACATGAATAAGGATCCCTTTCCATTATTCCAGAATCATTCAGGATTTATCTCTGATTGAATTTTATGCAGGGAGCAGATCCAACGTTTATCAAAAGAATTGTCGACACGGGAGCAGCCAACGTAATCTATTTGTCTCCAGGAGCAGAGGAATTAAATGAGCTGCCAGTTATCAGAAAATGTGTAATGGAGTACAGACAAAACTCCCCAGTAAGTCAACGAAGGACACACTCCTCTTCGTCAATGATATTTAGCCCTAGCCCAGTTTGGGGAGGCAACAAGTTTTAATCCAGCTCTGCATCTTGTGCAGATTGGTTTTTTGTTCATCCAAAGCTGAGACTACAGATACAAGCACTAGGAAACCATTCCCATGATAGTTAGGAATGAAGTTCTAAAAAAAAAAAAAAAATATCAACCTACAGAGAGTGGCAGCAGCCAGAGAGACATGGATCCACGCCACCACAAGATTCCTTACTTTGTGGTCTCCAGCGGTCGAAAAGGATCAGCCACGGCTGTGCCTTATCTACAGAAATTAGAGAAGGATATTTCCTAAACAAGATCCCTTCAGGTAAAGGACAGCATTAATGCTTTTGGCGAAGCTTTAATGCATGGCGAGGACTGCCACTACTGTCGTAAACTACGATCCAAGCAGTGGCCACCAGCTCACAGAAGAAAGCGACGGCGACGATGGACTTACATTTTTGCAACCAGATTTCAAATAAAGCGCCGCTTTCAAATGTAAAGAGAATTGAAATTTCTCTCCAACCATGTAATCCTCTAGTATATATAGGATTACTCCCAGTATAAAAGGATCATGGATCACACCCACAATAGATCTAGATCCTCACAATCCTTTGTAAGAAAAACACCATGTTATCCAGATATATCCATTAGAAATAAACATCCATTAGAATATATGTGCATCTTGATATGTACTGACATGAGTATGGAAAGATAAGAGGAAAGATCATCCTTAATCTACCAGAAGGTTATCCGTTACTGAAAGAATACTGGCTAGAATTCATTTCAGCTTAATAACACCGTGGAAGATCGTTTCCCGATTGAGAAGAAGATTGATCAACAAACTTCTAATTTCTTCAATTAGCCCCTGCTTCAGTCAATTCCAACCCCTATATTTACGCACATTTTTTCCAGTTTGGTCCTTGGTTTTTGGATTTCTTCAATGAAATCCCTAATTGCCTATCAAACTTCAATATTTATACAATTAAACTCTTAATTTGATCAAATTAGCTCTTAACAATTGTAATTCGACCTCCAAACTTTAATTTCTTCGATTAAAGTCTAATCATTTTTCTTGCAATCAAACCCTTCATAAACTCAATTAATCTTTCAACAAAATTCTAATTGAGTATTTAAACATCTGATTTTTGGATTTTTTCTTTCTTAAATTGAATTTTCTTTGTCAATAGAGCTTTTTTTTAATAAAAAAACATACTGTCAAATTTTAATTTTTATATTTTTGAACTTTCTCAACCAAACTTTGATCATTTTCTAGGCACCATTGTGTCTTCTTCTTATTGCTATATATTTTTTTGGTTTTCTTTTGAACATTTTTTTTTATAAAGATTAAAATTGGTATGGAAGAATTCATAGTCAATAAATTTTTTGGATTTAAAATGGTCAATTCAAGAACAATGATAAGTCAAGTTTAAGAGTTTCATCACATCTTTCATAATACTCATGATGAAGGAATGGTTTTGATTGAATCCTTCCAAGTTGTAATTATTAAGAAATTGCCACCATATTGAAAAAAAATTAAAAATTATCTTAAGCATAAACATTAGTAGATGAGAGTTGAATATCTCATTTTGAGATTGATATTAGAACAGGAAGATTAAATTGTCTAAAAGAAGAGTCAAGTCTTCTAGTTTGTCTCCTAAACTAAATATTGTTGAATAAGAAGGAGAAGACACACATTAAGAAATAAAAGAAAACATTTTCTTTCAAACAAAGCAAAATGCTAAACATTTCATGGAAAGTGATTCATTTGGAATACTTTTAGATACCAAGTTTAATGATTGCAAAAATAAAACACAACAAGAAAATCCTACAAAAACAAAGATTGTTTAAGCCAATGACTCAAAAGTTGATAACCACACAAATGATGTGCCAAAAATGAATTTCATTATTGTTGTTTCTAAAGTTAACTTGATCATTAATCTCGATTATTGTTGGGCTAATACTAGTACAACGAGACTTGTAAGCATAGAGAAAAGAATGTTTTTCACTTACCAAGAAATGGATAATGAATATTTGTATAAAACAATTTCATCAACCTCTTAGGTATTGGCTTCAAGAAGGTTATACTAAAGATGAGTTTTAAAAAAGTTTCTCACCTAACCTGATGTTTCTAACATTAGAAAGAACTTAATGTCTGGCTTATTACTGAATAAAGATGTTTTAATGATATTTTTTGGGAGTGACAAATTTATACTTATAAAAAGTGAGATGTTTGTAGAAAAGAGATTTTTTTTATGGCATTTACAAAATGAATATAATAATCATTTGCAACTAAAGAGAAGATGAATGATGATGATGATGCATCTTCTTTTTACTTGATTGAGTCTTATCATATCTTGTTAGTGCTAGGTTTTCTACAACATATAAATCTAGTGAAAATTGTAATTTTTTTTTTCAAGAGTTCAAAGTATCTTATTAGATAATTTATGGTCATTTAAGGTTTTAGCAAATATTACTTGAAATTTCCTTTTTTATATATATATAAAATCAAAACTCAGTTATCAAGTTATCAAATTTAATAAAATAAGGGACCTGTAACTATTTACAATCTTAAAAATTAATCCCTTATATAAACCTTAAAAAGATAGTTTACAAGTGAGAAAGAGTGTTAGAATCACCAATCCTATATAAAAAAAATAGAAGAATAATATATAAATTAAGAATATATAGATCACCACTGCAAAGTTTAAATCTTTTTCAGTAAAATTCAAACTCAACTATCAAATTCAATACATACCAAAACACACACTAGATCCAATATATAGTACATATATCTACGAGTCACTGCTCGTTTTATTACAGTACATTCATAGAGAGTTCCACCATGAGCTCAAAAGCAGGAATTATACACCATTACTCATACAGAGGCACTTGCTCAATATATAATAAAGCGACATGATCTTTTAAACCTAATGGAATTGTGTAGGAATCTTCATCAGTCGCATACGCAACATCTGTAACTCGAACAAGGTTAACAAAATGTTGAAGGAGAAGCATTGGAGCATTCGTTGGCCTCATGCAATCTTCATTGATATCCTTCCATACATTAACGTCCATCTTTTGGATCTCTTCAATTGCTTTCTTCTCCGATACATCATATTGTTTCATATAGCATTCAACGCCGGATGCACAGTCTCCTCTCTTTTGTTCATCCTTCAAATATATAAACGATGTTATAATGGTTAAAAAATAAACCTAGCATGAAAAAAATGAAAAAAATTGAGAAGAAAGACAGGAATAGTCATGAGCTGAACCTTGGTTCAATTTTTTTGATGCACGAAAATAATTGAAAAATCTTGTAAACTATTAAGTATATCCTAATTTGAACTAATAATTTTGCACTTAAACGAAGTAATTTTTTTTTAAAGAATTCAGACATCGTACCTCGTGGCTCACTACGTCATTCCTCAAACGACCGATCATCTTCCCAGCTTTAATAATTTTTGGATTACTTTTTAGCCATTCAAACTCCTCCCCTCCTGCAACTTCTTCCATTCCAAGGAAGGATGCTGCCATAATTACCCCATAAGTACTTGTGGCTAATCCATTGCGCACATACTCATCGAATGTTGGGACATGGCATTTATCTGCCCACTCCGCCTCCGCATGGTAGCCTCTCACCACTTCTTTGAACTAATAGCATACAAATAAAACAAAGATTGTGTGGTAAAAACTACGCAATATTTCAATTAATATATATACAATAACAATATATTATGCTAGAAATATTAAAAGAATGCATGAGACTGGAAAAATGTTCATACTTCCTCCTTCAGATAATATGAGGCATAGGATCTTCCTTGCTTTCCCATATCAT
Source organism: Populus alba (assembly GCF_005239225.2). Classification (NCBI taxonomy): domain Eukaryota; kingdom Viridiplantae; phylum Streptophyta; class Magnoliopsida; order Malpighiales; family Salicaceae; genus Populus; species Populus alba. The sequence continues at coordinate 6,021,534 of NC_133302.1, forward strand.
TCTCAGTTTCATTGAAAAGATTCAGAAGAGCTCTATAAAGAACTTTCATGCAATCACCAGGTAGTTGATCAATAGCATTCATGCTGCATCTGAAATTGAGACAGAATTTCATGTCCTTTCCTGAACATCTTTGTATCGAATTCTATGTTTATGAAAGATTTAGAAGAGAAAGACAGACTATGAGGTAACAAGAAACAAACCTTTCAATTGCATTAGTAAAATGTTGTATTTCTTCGAAAGATGCATATGCATCGTATGTATCATCTACCAGTGATAGAAATTTTAAATATTTCGTGACCATCATCCGAGAGAAAGCATATTGAGGCTCGAAATGGACTCCATTTGCCCAGACATAGATCTCTACAATTCTATCTCTTGCATATGGAAGCTCCTCAGCAAAATTTAAATCATTCCACCACCTAAAATGTAAATAGCAACGGAGTAAAGAAATTCCAATAGAAACTTGGTCTGATATCTCTCTCTAACTTGAACAAAAAATTACCTCGAGAGAATGGATAGCTCTTTTCGATGTATTAACTGAACTCGATTGAAATCTATCTTGGCAAACTTGAGTAGAGTGTCATTCCGAGACTCATCTTCTTCGTAGAAAGAGATGTATTTTCTAGCCTCTAATCTTGGTACGCCTTTGTGAAAGGGCCGGATCAAAGCCTTCCTAATATGGTCTGCTAGACGTGGGCTTGATTGCATAGCCGAAGACTCCAGGTTTGCCTTTGTGAAAACTAGGGCATCATCCAGTATCTGTTCACCATGCACACTTAAAAACGAAGCTTCATACAAGCTCAGGATGCCTTTCACATCGTTGATGATTGTTTTCTTAAACTCTCCATTGGTGTCCTTGAACTTGTCGAACACAACTGATTCATACAAGCATACTACACATTTTAGCCATTTTCAAAAGATGTTTGTGAATTATGAAAGATTATTTCTTGTAAGTGAAAGAAAGATTTACCAGAGTTTAAATTACTGCTAATTATGTATTCTCCAAAGATACTGCATTTTTTTTTTCGAGTCATTTTCGAGTCACATTACAAAAATAAAATTGTCATTTCGGTGTACTTATAGGAAGAAGTAGTTTCAGGTATTAGTCTAAAGATTGAAACATAGAAAATTACAAAGGAGGATAAACTTCTTTGATCTAAACCAGCCTCTGTACTTCATTAAAGAATTATTTTTGGAGATGTTGATTAATGTTTCAAAGGCTATAAGTATGCACTCACCACAAGGCATTTTGAATCCATGCTGTCTCAATACTCGAAATAGTAGTGACAAAGTGTAGAGATCAAAGTCATGCTTCTCAAGAAGATTAGGAATGTTGTAACCCATTTTTGGGTCCCCACAAAAATAAATAAAATAAATAGCCAAAAGAGGCTAGAAAAATAATGGAAGGCAGAAGCACTCAGAAAATGGTTAGAAAATTGGTCAAGGAGTATAAAGATACAAAGATTGGATTTTTGACAGTATTTTCTTGAAGGATGAGAGCCCTATTGAGAAGGAAAATTTAAATTTTGAGGAGAAGCCCAAATTTGGATGTTTATGGACTTAATTGGATTTTTATTTGAATTTATAAAGGATTTGATTGCAAGAAAAAATTGATTTTTAAGTCAATTTGGGCTTTAATTAGAAGAAATTAAAGTTCTGGGGCCAAATTATGATTTTTAGGAATTTATTAAGTCAAATCAGGGGCTTAATTGCATAAATATTGAAGTTTAAGGGCCAATTAGGGATTTAATTGAGAAAATCCGAAACCAGGGACCAATTTGGAAAATGTGCCTTAATTTACTGTTCACTTTCTTCCTCAAAACGCTGCCTGAATGGCTGCTTTCCAGGCGAGTTTTCCGGCTCGTGTGGCCTCCAAATCCGACAAAACTTACACCAACATGTTCACATGCAACCCCTTTATCCCGGAGAATGGTCCGGTCGGGTCGAAAAAGTTAGAAACGGCTCCGTTGAGTGGCTCAAAGTGGCCACCTCGGGCAGTTCGCAGCCTTGAGCTGCCAAATTTGGCAGCTCGAGGTGCACACTTTGAGCGAACGGTTGAGATGCTTTCCAACTGAATCAAGGGTTGCAATTTTTCCATAACATAGAAAAGATTTCCCTCTTCCACCGCCTATAAATAGAGTCGAATTTGATGATCTGAGGGGGGAGAAATTGGGGTCCAAAGTCAGCCAAAAACCAGCATTTTCGCCCAATTTCTGCAGATTTTTTCTTCTCCTCCCTCAGCTCCCACACAGAAGACCTTCCCTTTTTAGCTGAACACAAACTCACGGTTTTCTCTCCCAACCAAGAGGCAACCCGCGCCTCTGCTGCGAGAAGAAGAAGAACAAAGCCATCACCGCCAGCTACCACTATCTTCCTAGTCGACAACAACACAGTTGGGAGCAGAAGGAGAAAAGGGAAGCAGAGGAGAACATAGCTGAAGAGGAACGCAGAGAAGAAAAGGAAGAAGGGTTGAACACCGCACTCCACAGTCACCGACCACCGTCCAAGTCACTCCCCGGCCACCACTACCAGCGCCTCCACAAAGCTGCCATAGAGAGGGAAGAACATTGCTGACTGAGGGAAACCAAGAGAAGAAGCAACGCCTCTGTAAAGGGGAAGAAGAAGAGAAAACAGCTGCTGTCATCGAGCTTCCCAACCACTGCCACCGTCAGAACCATCGTGAGCCCCCATTGGCTTCCTGTCCACCGCCACCAGCATCACTGGGAGTGTTCGCCATCGTCTTCAACATCATTTCTGCCACCAGGTTTGCACCCCCTTCGTCACTGTGCATGCACCATTTCCTTGCATTTCACTGTTGAAGTGAAATATAATTCACTTGAACAGTGAAATGTTAATTCACTGTTCACACCACATATAATTCACGTGAACAGTGAAATGCTATTTCACTGTTCACATCATATATATTTCACTGTTCACATGAGGCCTGCTGGGTTCAGCCCAGCCATGTGGGCCCCGCTGGGTCCAGCCCTAAAAAATAAAAAATAAAAATTCTTCAAAAAAAAATTATTTCAAAGAATTTGTGATTTTTCTGTAATTTTATTACTGTATTTTGGGTCAATACCGGTTTGTATTTTTATATTGTAAAGATACAAATCCGGTATTAAAATACCCGGTTTTCATAAAAAAAAAAAAAAAATGTTTATTAAAAAATGTTTTGTTTTCATGCATACGGCCAATACACTAACATGTTTTGAATGTTCTTTTTATATATAAAAAAAAAATATTGGAAGTTTTGAAAATGTGTTTTTGCATGGATTTCTTAAACACAAATCATTTTCTTGCATTTGTGGATTTTACAACCTGTTTGTAAAACTCCAAAGGGTATTGGCCAATATTCCAAAAACTATAAAAATCTTATTTTGGGAGGAGAAGTTGTGGTTATTGTTCACCGCTAATGTTTGGATGAAGAAATCCTTAAAAGGACGAACATCCAAAATATTATCGGGAGTAATAAATCAACGCACATGTTTGAAAGAAGCTTTGGTTGCGATCGAGAACATTTCAAAATTTTAATTTTTTTCTCCACGGTTTACGAGTCGTGAAAAGTATAAAATTGTTTTTTATGTAACTGTGAAATTTTCTTCGTTCTTTTTTTTTCTTCTTTTCCTTGCGATTTACGAGTCACCAACTTTTGAAATACTAAAGGAAAAAACGAACTTTCATAGCACATGGAATTTCCTTAGATTTCTATCTAAAATAAATTGACGGGTTTAGAAGACACCAACACCATAGACTATAGAGCAAACCAAACACCAAGCAGCTTACCTTAGGTAGGGCGTACTAGGGGTGCTAGTACCTTCCCTTTACGCAACCAGTCCCTTGCCTTAGAATCTCTGAAAGACCAGTTAGGGTTCCTAGTGACCAAATACTAGGTGGCGACTCCAAAGAACCAAATCATTAGAACACAACGAAAATCGCCAGCCGATGTCGCGCCTTTATAATTTTTTGAGGGGGTGTGACAGAATGGCGACTCCACTGGGGACCCTTGGACTAAGCTTGATTTTTGTTTGTTTAGGCTATGTGTTATTGGTTTTTGTTTTCTTACGATGCTTTGTTTAAAAGCTTTAGCATACATCTTTACATTCTATCGTACATGGCATGGTCATGCATCACTTTATTATTCTTATTATATTATGAGGGCACACACCTGTAACTTTAAGGTTAAGTGGGGGACTAGCAGCTTGCCTTATGACTTGAGTCAAGGTTTAAGTTTGTGTAAACCCCAACTCTTTGCTGAGTGTTTAGACTGATTGTGATTGGTACACGTGCCATCCCACTATCTGCTGGACCTCCATATCGCCTTTACGAGGGTGATCACTGGAACAGCAAGAGACCCTTTTTAGAGACCAAGTAGTAAACCTACCCAATGTCTCACATAAAGGAACTAGAGCCTATCCTTAGGATGTATGCTCCATAATATCTTTTTGCATCCATAAAGGGAGAGATGTTCTAGAATTGGGAGACCCAAGAAGCTCCATTTGGTGATTTAATCAACAATGCTTGTTTGATCATGATATTGTGTTGTTTTCCTTTTTCAACTTTTTAAATCGAGGTTCCAAATGCCTTTTCAAAAGTTCATCTTGGTGTTTTTACACATCATTTTTCTTTTCAAAACGAATCTTCCATAACTACACTTGCACTTTACACTGAGAATGAATGGCCAGACTTTAAAGAATCCATATTAGTTGTAGAAGAGGAAGAATGGTAGGAAAATAACATTAGGGGATTCACAAAAACGAACAACATGAACAAACTTGGAAACCCGCTACAAGGTCATGCCGTTTGGGTTGGGGGCACCTACCAAAGTGCCAGGGTAACTTTATTTCACAACATGATGCAAAAGAGATTAAAGTATACGTGGATGACATGACCTAGAGAGGGAGAGAATCATGACCAAATATTGAAGGAATTAGTTGAAAGACTAAGAAAGTACAAGTTGAGGCTTAACCATGCAAGGTGTTCATTCGGGGTGAAATCTAGGAAGTTGTTGGAATTTATGATGAGTGACAAAGGGATAGAAGTGGACCCTGATTAAGTAAAGGCTATTCAACCTATGCCAACTCCCAAGACTAAGAAGGATGTAAGGAGGTTCTTGGGAAGTTTGAATTACATTACTCAATTTATATCCCAATTAACCACGACTTATGACCTCATCTTCAAATTGTTAAGGAGGAAGAATCTTGGAATTTGGAATAAGAATGTGAAGAAGCTTTCACGAAAATCAAGCAATACCTACTGAATCCACCCATATCTATCGAGTTGAATTGAAAAATGGCAAGTTCTACTAGCTGAGTACAACATAGTATATATGACAAGGAAAGCCATGAATGTCATCGCCAATCACCTAGCTGACCATGTTGTGAAAGTTTATCGGCTGTTAAGATTTAATTTTTTGGATAAAAATATGCTTTCAGTCGAGTAAGGGAAATCAGATTGTTGGATTATGTACTTTGAGGGTGTTGTGGTAATAGAGTGGGGGCAGTGCTAATCTTTCCTAATAAGAAACAGTATCCGGTTTTAGTTAAGTCGCAATTTGGGTACACTAACAACACAACTAAGTTTGAAGCTTGCATTTTAGAGGTTGCATTAGAGCTAAACATCAGAAAGATAGATGTGTATTGGAGACTCGATTTTGATTATTTGTCAAGTGAAAGGACAAGGGCAAACCAAGGACGAGAAGTTGAGACCTTGCCAAGAATACTTGTCTAGATGGGCTAGAGAATTTGAGGAAATAAAGTTCACCCATCTAGGAAGGGAATGAAACCATTTTGATGTTTTGGTCACGCCAGCTTCTATGGCTAGAATAGACTTTGGGCACAAGGTACAACCAATACACATTGATATAAGAAATAACTTAGCTCATTATTGCTCAGTTTGAAAGAGAAATTGATGGAAACCCTTGGCACTATGATATCAAGAATTTCATCCAAAACTAGACATATCCCATGGAGGCATCCAAAAATCAACAAGAAGACGTTGAGGAGGTTAGCAATGGATTTCTATCTTGATGGGGAAACTTTGTATAAATCATCTGACGAAACTTTGTTGAGATGTTTTGATGACGTGAAAAAAGTGGTGAAGAAATTTATGGAAAGATATTTGATCTATCGATATGGTCCACTAGAAAAATAATGCCCAGAATTTCAACGGCAAGATGATAATGGAGCTTTGCACTAAATGGAAAATCAAGCATTCCAATTCTTCGCCATATAGACCAAAGATGAATGGTGCGGTAGAAGCTGCTAACAAGAATGTCAAAAAGATGGTAGTCACCTATAAGGATTGGCATGAGATGTTGTCATTTACCCTTCATGTATATCACACTGCAGTTAGAACCTTAATTGGAGCCACCCCGTACATGTTGGTATATGGAATGGAGGCGTTGATGCCTTTAGAAGTGGAAATCCCATCATTGAGAGTATTGATAGACTTTGAGCTAGAAGAGTTAGAATGGGAGAAGGTTAAATGTGAACAGTTGAATCTGATAAGTGAAAAGAGGATATCCGCAATCTGTCATCATCAACTTTATCAAAGAAGGATGGCCAAATCATACAACAAGAGGATTCGACCTTGAGGGTTCCACGAAGGAGATCTTATATTGAAGAAAATGTTGTCTTTTACCAAGAGAAGGTCAGAGTAAATGGACGCCAAACAATGAGGGCCCTTTAGTGGTAAAGAAAGCGTTTTTGGGAGAAGCTTTAATTGTTATCTAGAATGGATGGAGAAGATCTATTTAGGCCCGTGAATTCTGACTCTGTAAGGAAATATTACGCTTGATGTATTTCGTAATTTCCCAATCAACAAAATTAAAGTCCGACCATGAATTCTCTTTGTAAAGAGCCTTTTATATATATATATAATATATATATATATATAAAACATATGATCTCATAGCATTTGAAATCTTTTACTTAAAAGAACTTTTTACACATGACTAAAGAGATGACTCCATCAATTGGAGAGCACCAAATCAGATCTTCTTGACATATAGTTGCACTCCACACTAGGGGGCAATAAAAGATTATTTCCTGAAAGGTTTTACATGTTTTCAAAACGGGATGAGGGCCCGTAGATTTGAAAAAGATAAAGCATTTAACAAAAGCATGACAAAGAGGCAAGGACAAGTCGTAAATTTGGAGAAAAAAGGGGCTACTTGTAAAAAAGTCGAAGACTTCTTCCCCAAGATATGATAGGAGGCAACACGAGAGATGAATCCAACATACGATTTCAAAAGCAAGCTCATGTTGAGAGGGAGTCTCACGAACAAGAAGATGAGGATGGGACCTCGTATTTCATGTTGGTTAAAAAGGAATCACCAGATGGGATTCCAAGTTGGTTAAAGGAGATCGCCAGAAGGGATCTCATATTTCGATATTCATCCAAGGAGGTCGCCAGAAGGGACCTCATATTTCAGCTTTGAATAAAAGAAATCGCCAGATGGGATTCCAAGTTAAAGGAGATCGCCAGATGGGATCTCATACTTCGACATTCATCAAGGAAGGTCGCCAGAAGGGACCTCATATTGAAACCATTTCTTAGAAAAGCATTGGAGTTTACTAAGAATTCTTCCCCCTGGGTAGGTCACCCATACAATGAGACCATTATTTTTCTTGGGTCGGTCACCCATACAATGAGACCATCATTTTTTTCTAGGGTTCGTCACCCGTACAATAAGACCAGCACTAGGGTTCGTCACCCGTACAATGAGACCAGCACTAGGGTTCGTCACCCGTATAATGAGACCAGCATTTTTCTTGGGTCGGTCACCCGTACAATGAGACCAGCATTTTTCTGGGTAGGTCACCCATACAATGAGACCATTCTTCATTTTTTTTTTTTCTGGGTAGGTCACCCATACAATGAGACCATTACGCATTTTTGTATTTGGTTGTGAGTAAAGGAATCGCCCGATGAGATTCCAAGTTGATTGAGATCGCCAGAAGGGATCTCGCATTTCGATATTGGTCAAAGGAGGTCGCCAGAAGGGACTTTATATTTTAGCCTTGGTTAAGAAGAATCGCCAGATGGGATTCCAAGTTTTTGGGGTTAAAAGAGATCGCCAGAAGGGATCTCGAGATGACTAAATTTTGATCATAGTTTTTGGGTTGAGGAGGATTGCTATAAAGACAAAGTTTCAGAGCGATCAAGCTCCAACCAAATCAGTTTCGGGAGTTCAGTTTTGGTTTATCTTTATAAATCTTACTGCGCAAAACCTATGCTCCGTAAGCTTTATAAAGAGGGGGCATCTGTTGTAACCCATTTTTGGGTCCCCACAAAAATAAATAAAATAAATAGCCAAAAGAGGCTAGAAAAATAATGGAAGGCAGAAGCACTCAGAAAATGGTTAGAAAATTGGTCAAGGAGTATAAAGATACAAAGATTGGATTTTTGACAGTATTTTCTTGAAGGATGAGAGCCCTATTGAGAAGGAAAATTTAAATTTTGAGGAGAAGCCCAAATTTGGATGTTTATGGACTTAATTGGATTTTTATTTGAATTTATAAAGGATTTGATTGCAAGAAAAAATTGATTTTTAAGTCAATTTGGGCTTTAATTAGAAGAAATTAAAGTTCTGGGGCCAAATTATGATTTTTAGGAATTTATTAAGTCAAATCAGGGGCTTAATTGCATAAATATTGAAGTTTAAGGGCCAATTAGGGATTTAATTGAGAAAATCCGAAACCAGGGACCAATTTGGAAAATGTGCCTTAATTTACTGTTCACTTTCTTCCTCAAAACGCTGCCTGAATGGCTGCTTTCCAGGCGAGTTTTCCGGCTCGTGTGGCCTCCAAATCCGACAAAACTTACACCAACATGTTCACATGCAACCCCTTTATCCCGGAGAATGGTCCGGTCGGGTCGAAAAAGTTAGAAACGGCTCCGTTGAGTGGCTCAAAGTGGCCACCTCGGGCAGTTCGCAGCCTTGAGCTGCCAAATTTGGCAGCTCGAGGTGCACACTTTGAGCGAACGGTTGAGATGCTTTCCAACTGAATCAAGGGTTGCAATTTTTCCATAACATAGAAAAGATTTCCCTCTTCCACCGCCTATAAATAGAGTCGAATTTGATGATCTGAGGGGGGAGAAATTGGGGTCCAAAGTCAGCCAAAAACCAGCATTTTCGCCCAATTTCTGCAGATTTTTTCTTCTCCTCCCTCAGCTCCCACACAGAAGACCTTCCCTTTTTAGCTGAACACAAACTCACGGTTTTCTCTCCCAACCAAGAGGCAACCCGCGCCTCTGCTGCGAGAAGAAGAAGAACAAAGCCATCACCGCCAGCTACCACTATCTTCCTAGTCGACAACAACACAGTTGGGAGCAGAAAGGAGAAAAGGGAAGCAGAGGAGAACATAGCTGAAGAGGAACGCAGAGAAGAAAAGGAAGAAGGGTTGAACACCGCACTCCACAGTCACCGACCACCGTCCAAGTCACTCCCCGGCCACCACTACCAGCGCCTCCACAAAGCTGCCATAGAGAGGGAAGAACATTGCTGACTGAGGGAAACCAAGAGAAGAAGCAACGCCTCTGTAAAGGGGAAGAAGAAGAGAAAACAGCTGCTGTCATCGAGCTTCCCAACCACTGCCACCGTCAGAACCATCGTGAGCCCCCATTGGCTTCCTGTCCACCGCCACCAGCATCACTGGGAGTGTTCGCCATCGTCTTCAACATCATTTCTGCCACCAGGTTTGCACCCCCTTCGTCACTGTGCATGCACCATTTCCTTGCATTTCACTGTTGAAGTGAAATATAATTCACTTGAACAGTGAAATGTTAATTCACTGTTCACACCACATATAATTCACCGTGAACAGTGAAATGCTATTTCACTGTTCACATCATATATATTTCACTGTTCACATGAGGCCTGCTGGGTTCAGCCCAGCCATGTGGGCCCCGCTGGGTCCAGCCCTAAAAAATAAAAAATAAAAATTCTTCAAAAAAAAATTATTTCAAAGAATTTGTGATTTTTCTGTAATTTTATTACTGTATTTTGGGTCAATACCGGTTTGTATTTTTATATTGTAAAGATACAAATCCGGTATTAAAATACCCGGTTTTCATAAAAAAAAAAAAAAAATGTTTATTAAAAAATGTTTTGTTTTCATGCATACGGCCAATACACTAACATGTTTTGAATGTTCTTTTTATATATAAAAAAAAATATTGGAAGTTTTGAAAATGTGTTTTTGCATGGATTTCTTAAACACAAATCATTTTCTTGCATTTGTGGATTTTACAACCTGTTTGTAAAACTCCAAAGGGTATTGGCCAATATTCCAAAAAACTATAAAAATCTTATTTTGGGAGGAGAAGTTGTGGTTATTGTTCACCGCTAATGTTTGGATGAAGAAATCCTTAAAAGGACGAACATCCAAAATATTATCGGGAGTAATAAATCAACGCACATGTTTGAAAGAAGCTTTGGTTGCGATCGAGAACATTTCAAATTTTAATTTTTTTCTCCACGGTTTACGAGTCGTGAAAAGTATAAAATTGTTTTTTATGTAACTGTGAAATTTTCTTCGTTCTTTTTTTTTCTTCTTTTCCTTGCGATTTACGAGTCACCAACTTTTGAAATACTAAAGGAAAAAACGAACTTTCATAGCACATGGAATTTCCTTAGATTTCTATCTAAAATAAATTGACGGGTTTAGAAGACACCAACACCATAGACTATAGAGCAAACCAAACACCAAGCAGCTTACCTTAGGTAGGGCGTACTAGGGGTGCTAGTACCTTCCCTTTACGCAACCAGTCCCTTGCCTTAGAATCTCTGAAAGACCAGTTAGGGTTCCTAGTGACCAAATACTAGGTGGCGACTCCAAAGAACCAAATCATTAGAACACAACGAAAATCGCCAGCCGATGTCGCGCCTTTATAATTTTTTGAGGGGGTGTGACAAGGAAGGTCATCAAAAATTTCTTTGAGGCTGTTTTCAATCTCTTTGTCAAAATGATATGACACACCAAGCCGACATAACAGATTAATGAATTCAATATGTTCCACTGGATCCTTTTTGGATGCCATCAGCATGTCCCTCACATTTTCCTTCAACTCTTCTACTTGTCGGCTGTATGACTCGAATTCCTGCCGTGAAATATTCAGTTAATATGAATTTTGATAGCATTGAGCAATCCTCAACGTGATTTTTTCTAGTCTATTGAAAATGTTTTTTCTTATAGAGTTTTACTCAATAAAAATGAAGTCTTTGTTTAAAGTAAAAGTGATCAGCAGCTAGACAAAAGTATAACATATGAGAGGAGTGGCAACGAAAGATGCATATGATTTTATAATTAAAAGAAGAAGAGAGTAGTGATATATAATTTAAACAAAAAAAAAAATTGTGAAACATCAGATTATAATCTTAGTGCAGAATTGGATAATAGATCCCACTAATCTAAAAGCTTATATACAGTTTTTGAATTTTTTTTTTATCTTGATACTTCAAATCATTAAAATAAAAACACACTGCTATACACACAGAAGAGAAGTAGTTTACCGTTTGTGGGAAGGAAAATGAAGCGAAGCTACAACCCCACAAGCTTGGTGGGAAATCTGCCTTTCCACGAGAATTGTTTTGTTGATTGGTGTTTTCCATTTTATTGAATGAAATAGAGACTACTACTTCGATGCTCGAGTACCTAAATCGTCATCAAAGGAAGGCTATTTATAGGGAAATGGCTTGACGTTGTGTACTATACCTATTCTTATTCAACTCCTTAATAAAAAGAGATGAACGTGATTTTGATGCTAAATGGGTGTTTAAAAATATATTATTTTTTACTTCAAAGTATATTAAAATAATATTTTTTTTATTTTTTAAATTTTATTTTTAACATCAACTTATTAAAATATTTAAAAACATTAACATATAAATTTAAAACAAAAAAAATAAATTTTAACAAAAACAAAATTCAACCTCAATTCCAAATACGATCAAAACTAGAACATTTGTGTTAGGACTTAACTTTTTAAGAGTGTTCTAAGATAAAAATATTAAATCATTAGATGTAAATATTAAAAAAAAAAAAGTGCAAAAGAGAGGGGGAGCGAGAGAGAAGAGGAAATATGTATGGAAACAAAAATATGTAGGTAAAATCACTTTCCCATTTCACCGTAACAATATTATTTATTGAATATGTAAACCAAAAAGAATGTTATAAATATTTTTTAAGTGTGATTAAAAGAATAATAAATCATTATAAGTAAGAAAATATTAACAATAAAAAACTAAAAAGAGAGGGAGAGAGAAAAGAGAACACGCATGAAAAAGATAAGAGAATTTGATTTAGGATTGTAGGGAATTGACATAATATAAAGTGAAAGGATAGAATTAGAATTCTCATACCCTAAAATTACAACCCCAAACAATATAAAAGAAAAGAAAATTTTGATATACCTCAATGGTCTTTTAATTCATAATTTTAATGAAATAAATAAAACATCAACTATTGATATATAGGTAAATACCTACTTAAAAATAATAAAAACACTAAGTAAGAAAAATAATTAAAATCTAAAATTAACTATGAAAATAATTAAAATTATATATTGAATATATAAACCATGCCTTTTAGTGTTCCTTACTACATTTTTAATACCTTCGCTTCACATACAGCAGGTAATCTTTGGAGACGTTGATATGAGTTTTTTTTGTTCACAACAAAGCCTTTCCTATCAGTTACATTTCTCTTTCCCGCACCCCTATATTTTTTTGGAGTTCTTCTTAATTTGTTGTCACTCCAAAAATATATTGTCATCTTGAATCAAATTTGGTGTATTTTAACATCCCATATAGCTATCACTAGATTTTTCTTTCCCGCACCCCTATATTTCTTGGAGTAGTTCTTAATTTGTTGTCACTCCAAAAATATATTGTCATCTTGAATCAAATTTGGTGTATTTTAACATCATATAGCTATCACTAGATTTTTCTTTCCCGCACCCCTATATTTCTTGGAGTTGTTCTTAATTTGTTGTCACTCCAAAAATATATTGTCATCTTGAATCAAATTTGGTGTATTTTAGCATCCCATATAGCTATCACTAGATTTTTCTTTCCCGCACCCCTATATTTCTTGGAGTTGTTTCTTAATTTGTTGTCACTCCAAAATATATTGTCATCTTGAATCAAATTTGGTGTATTTTAACATCCCATATAGCTATCACTAGATTTTTCTTTCCCGCGCCCCTATATTTTTTGGAGTTGTTCTTAATCTGTTGTCACTCCAAAAATATATGGTCATCTCTTGAATCAAATTTGGTGTATTTTAACATCCATATAGCTATCACTACATTTCTCTTTCCCGCACCCTATATTTCTTGGAGTTGTTCTTAATTTGTTGTCACTCCAAAAAATATTAGGTTGTTGAATGTAACTGTGTGATAAAGGTTTGTTTATCTCTAAGGAAAGTTTTGGTTTTTGAAAGAGAATGTTCCCCCCATCTTTCGTTTTTCTTTAATAAGGAAGAACTTTTTATCTAAAACTTTTTTATTTTTAATTTTTAAAGCTCATTCCATTTTATATAACCTCAAAAGATAGATTACAAAGAGATGGAGAGTGATAAAACCAACAATCCTATATGAAACAAATACATAAGTAATATAAAAATAATATATATAATTTAGAATAAATAACTCACAACAAGATTTAACTTAAAAAAAAAAATAGAATTCAAACTCAACTTTTAAATTCAATATATATATATATGAGGGGGGAAAACACACACAGCACACACACTTATAGTCTATCTTAGAGATTATAATGTTCACGAGTCACCTGCTCGTTTTATTACAATGCATTCAGCAACATTCATAGAGAGTTTCTAGCATGAGCTCGGCGTAAGAGTTCTACACCATTATTCACACATAGGCACTTGCTCAACATATAATAAAGTGACATAATCTTTTAAACTTAGTGGGATCGTGTAGGCGTCGTCGTCATCCCCATATACAACATCTGTAACTCGAACAAGGTTAACAATATGTTGAAGAAGAAGCATTGGAGCATTAGTTGGCCTCATGCAATCTTCATTGATGTCCTTCCATCCATTTGCGACCATCTTTTGTATCTCTTCGATTGCTTTCTTTTCCGAGACATCATATTGTTTCATGAAGCATTCAACACCGGATGCACAGTCTCCTCTCTTCTGTTCACCCTTCAAACAAATATAGGATTTATAATGGTTAAAAAGAAACTTAGCATATTGTAAAAAAAGAAAGAAACTTAGCATATTGTAAACTTAGCATATTTTTTAATGGTTAAAAAAGAAACTTAGCAGTGCTTCTTGAGGGCAAGTTGGAAAATTCATCAAGCCAACTCCAACCATCAATAGACCATAGCATCCCAGTGATATAACGAAATAAATGGGAAGCTGGGATGAATGAGAAATTAGGGCACGATAATCCCCAACAAATACAAAAAGCAAAACAAGCATGCAAATGAATCAACAAGCCTTTTTATTTTTTATTTTTTATAATTCAATAATAAACAAGAAGACCCTTGAAGTATAAGTTATGAACTTGAATCAAAAACTCACCAACCAGGTATGGCTACGTGGAATAATGGAAGTTTGCAAGAGCCCAATCCAACAGGCAGAGATGGCCACAAGCAGTACATAATCTTTACAATATGCTTCATTGTATGTATATTGATTAAAAACTCCTGTTGATATAAAAAAATAATCACAATTAAGTATGGTTACTTCAATCCTTATTCTTTTGATTTTTAATTTTTGTTATGGGCTCTCTTGTAAAATTTTTATTTATTTTTAAGTTTATCCTTCCATCCCAATTTATGATATATTATTTTTTCTAATTTGATCTTTATTCTTTTGATTTTTTATTTCTTTTCATTTTTTCCTTTAGTCCAAATTTGTGATATATTATTTTTTCTGATTTGATCCTCATTTTTTTTTTGTCCTTCTATAAAATAAAATTTTCTTTTTAATTTCACCTTCAATAAAAAATTCATAGTTCTCATCCAATTTATTTTTTATTTCAATTTTAATCATCACTCTTTTAATTGTTATTTTTTGTTTTGAATACTTTTGTATAATTGAATTTTTTTTCGATTTCATCGTTCAATATTTGATTGATTAGGGATTAGGCTTCACAATTTTTCTATGTGTGATGCTTCTAGTCTAATGACTTGGGTCATGAATTTGAAAAGTTCATACGGTTTGATATTATTTTTTTTACTTATTTTCTTTTCTAGTTTCATCATTCGACATTGTTTTTTTAGAAGAAAAAAATGAGCTGTGTTTTCTTTGATTTTTTTTCTACTAGATTATTCTGATCTCATGATCTAAGCCACAAGATTGACGGGTTGACTCGCCCCTTGTTACCTAAGTTACATATTTATCATGCTAACTCAGTTAACTCAGACCGGTTTTCTATCCATTTTAAATCTAATTTCATCATTCTATATTTAATTGGTTAAAAACCGAACTACATTGTTTTTCCATGTTCTAGAGGTTCCCATATTTCTTGTTCCCAGGTCCCAACTTGAAAGAGTAGTAAACCCGATATGTCAAAAGCCAATACTAAAATTTAACTTTTTTTCTAAACTTGACCCACGGGATGTTATCAGTTGAGCCAAAACACTCAACATTTTGGACAAATAACTCTTATGTTAAGCTCAATTCTTCATCATTGACTTCTACCAAAAGCAACTGCATCTGCTCAAATATAATACTAACACAAAAAGCTACATTTTCTAGCTTTATACCCTGATATGAACTTAGCTCCTCTAGGAGGCTAAACCTAACATCTTTTTGGCTTCTTTGCATTTTTCCAGTAACAAAAACTCTCATTCCAAGAAACAACTCATCAACTAAATATCGCATAATTCAAACCACACCCCCACCTACTCATAATTCTATCCCAAAGCAACCATATTCCATGGCAACGAAGCACCACATGAGATAATGTCTCATTATGAAGACGTAAAAATGGAAACAATTCTCCACGACAGCAAAGATTTCCTCTGTGAGCAAAAAGGTCTCTAGTGCTTAATCTATCTAATGCTGTCAACCATGTGAATGCTTCAACTTTAGAGGTGCTAGATTTAACCAAAAATAAGAGCATAACAGAATTCACGAGATGATTGCAGGCCTTAACTGGGAAAAGTCCTTTGCTATCATATGTCCAAACCAGAAGATCTCTTTTTTCTTCATTCAGATGGACAACCGTTGATGACTGCATCATGCAAAGGGGTGTTTCCTTTATTATTCTTCATCCTCAGCAAGCTAGCAAGTTCAAGTGTTTTATGAGGATCGATTTTCACATGCTCGACGAGATTTTGAATTGTGTCAAACCGTCCAGCCCTGGCAGCCAGATGAAGCGCATTATCACCCAGGAAATTTTTCCTGGTGATTAGGAGGGGGAAGTGATGACACAGTAGCTGTATCACACCTTCGCTTCCATGGCTTGCTGCCACATGAAGCAGTGAATTTCCAGAGGCAGCAACATGTTTGAAAATGATATCGAGCACTTCCTCTGATGAAACACGGTCCCGTTTGTCGGACAAGAGACCAAACAAGGCATTGAAGTTGTCTTCCTTTGCATAGGTATAAACCTCCTTCTGCAGTATTTTATTTGGCTCAGAAAAGCCATAATCTGCAATCGGAACTGGGAATTTAACTGCCTTCCATCGTTCAAGCTCCTCATGTACTGGTCTGGGCATATCTATTTTACGTGCTGGAAGATTTGGAAGATTTGTAAGTCTTGAGTGACTTTAACTAAAGAATTCATAGAAAACATGAATGCAAGAGATTTGCTAATTAAAGTATTAGTGAGAGAAAACGTACATTAGCTACATAATTTCTCGTAATACAATTATTTAGGAGCATATATATAAATTTTTAAATTCAAGTCAAAATCAAGCTGTTAACGCGTTGTAGATTTTCTAACAGTATTATATAAATTAATAAATTATATGCATAAATATATAAAATTAATATAAATTTTATTAGCGCAAACAATGGATGCCAGTTTGTTAAGAATTTGAATAGAATCTTCAAAAATAATTATCACAATATAAAAGAGAAAATAATACATCTATTTAACCTAGTTTAGCCAATTATCTATTCCACAAGCGAAAATGATACCAGGATTTTGTTGTAATAAAAATTGAGGATATAACAAAGAAAGAGCAACATTTAAACCCGAAACCAACTCTACTCATATCATCATAGAATAACAAGAATTACAAACTTGTATTGAGAAGAGAGTAATACTACAATATCCCTAAAGTCTAATAAATACCTTGATTTGAAGATTGATATTTCACAAAAATATAAAGTATTTCTGGTTTTTGTTCATCCAAAGCTGAGACTACAGATACAAGCACTAGGAAACCATTCCCCATGATAGTAGACGAAAAGTTTATCAGTAAAAGAAGGATGTTAGGAATGAAGTTCCTAATATCAACTCTACAGAGAGTGGCAGCAGCCAGAGAGACATGGATCCACGCCACCACAAGATTCCTTACTTTGTGGTCTCCAGCGGTCGAAAAGGATCAGACACGGCTGTGCCTTATCTACAGAAATTAGAGAAGGATATTTTCCTAAACAAGATCCCTTCAGGTAAAGGACAGAATTAATGCTTTGCGAAGCTTTAATGCATGGCGAGGACTGCCACTACTGTCGTAAACCACGATCCAAGGGCCACCAGCTCACAGAAGAAAGCGACGGCGACGATGGACTTACTTTTTTGCGCCAGATTTCAAATAAAGCGCCGCTTTCAAAATGTAAAGAGAATTGAAATTTCTTTCCAACCATGTAATCCTTTAGTATATATAGGATTACTCCCAGTCTAAAAGGATCATCGATCACACCCACAATAGATCATAGATCCTCACAATCCTTGTAAGAAAAACACCATGTATCCAGATATATCCATTATGAAATAAAACATCCATTAGAATATATGTGCATCTTGATATGTACTGACATGAGTATGGAAAGATAAGAGGAAAGATCATCCTTAATCTACCAGAAGGTTATACGTTACTGAAAGAACACTGGCTAGAATTCATAAATACTGAAAGAATAACACCGTGGAAGATCGTTGCCCAATTAAGAAGATTGATCAACAAACTCTAATTTCTTCAATTTAACCCCTGATTCAATCAATTTCAACCCCTATATTTACGTATCTTTTTCCAGTTTGGTCCTTTGTTTTATTGCCCATCAAACTTCAATATTTATGCAAGTAAGCCTCTAATCTGACCAAATTAGCTCTTAACAATTGCAATTCGACCCCCAAACTTTAATTTCTTCTAGTTAAAGTCTAAATTCACTTAATTTTTTTTTTCTTGCAATCAAACTCTTCATAAACTCAATTAATCTTTCAATAAAATTTAATTGAATCTCTAAACATCTGATTTTGAACTTTTCTTTCTTAAATTGAATTTTGTTTGTCAATAAGACCTTTATTAGTAAAAAAACATATTGTTAAATTTTAATCTTTGTATTTTTTTGAACTTTCTCAACCAAACTTTGGTAATTTTCTAGGCGCCACTGTGTCTTCTTTTATTGCTATATATTTTTTTGGTTTTCTTCTAACATTTTGTTTTGAATTTTTTTTATGAGAACCAAAAAATGGGTTTATAATGGATGTCATGTGTAAGAACTCATCTTGAATGAACCAAACAAAATATTATATGGTGTATAGTTTAGTCAAAAGTGCAAAGACATTATAGGAAGCTTTGGATTTAAAGTACAAATTAAAGTTGGTATGGAAGAATATACAGTCGATATATTTTTGGATTTAAGATGGTCAATTCAAGAGCAATGATAAGTCAAGTTTAAAAGTTTCATAACATCTTTCATAATATTCACAATGAAGGAATGGTTCTGATTGAATCCTTCCAAGTTGTAATTATTAAGAAATTCCCACCATATTGAAAAAAATTCAAAAACTATCTTAAACATAAACATAAGTAGATGAGAGTTGAATATCTCATTTTGAGATTGATATTAGAAGAGGAAGATAAATTGTCTAAAAGAAGAGTCAAGTCTTCTAGTTTGTCTCCTAAACTAAATATTGTTGAACAAGAAGGAGAAGACACACATTAAGAAACAAAAGAAAAAATTTGCTGTCAAACAAAGCAAAATGCTTAAACATTTCATGGAAAGTAATTCATTTCAAATAAAATTAGATACAAAGTTATTGATTGCAAAAATAAAGCACAATAAGAAAATTCTAAACAAACAAAGACTGATTAAGCCAATTACTCAAAGGTTGATTACCATACAAATTATGTGTCAAAAATGAATTTCACTATTTTTGTTTCTAAAGTTAACTTGTCATTAATCCCGATCACTAGGTTGATACTAGTATAATATGACTTATAAGCATAAAGAAAAGGATGTTTTTTTACTTATCAAGAAGTGAATAATGAATATTTGTATATAAGAATTTTATCAACCTCTATGATATTGGCTTCGAGAAGGTTATACTAAAGATGAGTATAAAAAAGTTTATCACCTAACCTGATGTTCTAACATTATAAAGAACTTAATGTTTAGCTTATTATTGAGTAAAAATGTTTTAATGATGTTTTTTGAGAGTGATAAATTTATACTTACAAAAAAGTGATATATTTGTAGAAAAGAGATATCTTTTTATGGCATTTACAAAATGAATATAATAATCATTGCAACTAAGGAGGAGATGAATGATGATGATGATGCTTCTTTTTACTTGATTGAGTCTTGTGATATGTGGGCATATCTTGTTAGTGCTGGGTTTTTCTACAACATATAAATCCAGTGAAAATTGTAATTTAATTTTTTCTCAATAGTTTCAAAATATCTTATTATATAATTTCAGGTCATTTAAGGTTTTTAGCAAATATTACTTGAAAATCCTTTTTTTTTTTATAATGAAATCAAAACTCAGTTATATATCAAATTTAATAAAAATAAGGGACCTGTTAACTATTTACAATCTTAAAGCTTAATCCTTAAATAAACCTTAAAAGATAGTTTACAAGTGAGAAAAGAGTGTTAGAATCACCAATCCTATATATAAAAAATATAAGAATAATATATAAATTAAGAATAAATCTTTTCAGTAAAATTCAAACTCAACTATCAAATTCAATACATACCAAAATACACACTCGATCCAATATATAGTACATATAATATCCACGAGTCACTGCTCGTTTTATTGCAATACATTCATAGAGAGTTCCACCATGAACTCAACGTAAGAATTCTACAGCATTATTCATACAGAGGCACTTGCTCAATATATAATAAAACGACATAATCTTTTAAGCTTAATGGAATTGTGTAGGCGTCATCATTCGCATACACAACATCAGTAACTCGAATAAGGTTAACAAAATGTTGAAGGAGAAGCATTGGAGCATTAGTTGGCCTCATGCAATCTTCATTGATATCCTTCCACGCATTAATGACCATCTTTTGGATCTCTTCAATCGCTTTCTTCTCTGATACATCATATTGTTTCATGTAGCATTCAACACTGGATGCACAGTCTCCTCTCTTTTGTTCATCCTTCAAATATATAAAAGATGTTATAATTGTTAGAAAAGAAACTTAACATGAAAATATCGAGAAGAAGGACAGGAATAGTCATGAGCTGAACCTTGGTTCAATTTTTTTGATGCACGAAAATAATTGAAAAATCTTGTAAGCTATTAAGTATATCATAATTTGAACTAATTCTTTTGCACTTAAACGATGTAATTTTTTTTTTTAAGAATTCAGACATCGTACCTCGTGGCCCGCTAAGTCATTCATCAAGCGACCGATCATCTTACCAGCTTTAATAATTTTTGGATTACTTTTTAGCCATTCATACTCCTCCCCTCCTGCAACTTCTTCCATTCCAAGGTAGGATGCTGCCATAATTGGCCCATAAGTACCTGTGGCTAATCCATTGCGCACATACTCGTCGAATGTTGGGACATGGCATTTATCTGCCCACTCAGCCTCCGCATGGTAGCCTCTCACCAATTCTTTGAACTAATAGCATACAAATAAAACAAAGATTGTGTGGTAAAAACTAAGCAATATTCAATAAATATATATACAATAACAATATATTATGCTAGAAATAGTAAAAGAATGCATGAGACTGGAAAAATGTTCATACTTCCTCCTTCAGATAATATGAGGCATAGGATCTTCCTTGCTTTCCCATATCATTCTCAGTTTCGTTGAAAAGATTCAGAAGAGCTCTATAAAGAACTTTCATGTAATCACCAGGTAGTTGATCAATAGCATTCATGCTGCATCTGAAATTGAGACAGAAAATTCCATTTCCTTTCCCGAACATCTTTGTATTGACTTCTATGTTCATGAAAGATTTAAAAGAGAAAGACAGACCATGAGGTAACAAGAAACAAACCTTTCAATTGCATTAGTAAAATGTTTTATCTCTTCGAAAGATGCATATGCATCATATGTATCATCTACCAGTGATATAATTTTTATATATTTCGTGACCATCATCCGAGAGAAAGCATATTGAGGCTCGAAATGGATTCCATTTGCCCAGACATAGACCTCTACAATTCTATCTCTTGCATATGGAAACTCCTCAGCAAAATTTAAATCATTCCACCACCTAAAATGTAAATAGCAACGGAGTAAAGAAATTCCAATAGAAACTTAGTCTGATATCTCTCTCTAACTTAAACAAACAATTACCTCGAGAGAATGGATAGCTCTTTTCGATGTATTAACTGAACTCGATTGAAATCTATCTTGGCAAACTTGAGTAAAGTGTCATTCCGAGACTCATCTTCTTCGTAGAAAGAGATGTATTTTCTAGCCTCTATTCTTGGTACGCCTTTGTGAAAGGGCCGGGTCAAAGCATTCCTAATATGGTCTCCTAGACGTGGGCTTGATTGCATAGCCAAAGACTCCAGGTTTGCCTTTGTGAAAACTAGGGCATCATCCAGTACCTGTTCACCATACACACTTAGAAACGAAGCTTCATACAAGCTCAGGATGCCTTTCACATCGTTGATGATTGTTTTCTTAAACTCTCCATTGGTGTCCTTGAACTTGTCGAACACAGCTGATTCATAAAAGCATACCACACATTCTAGCCATTTTCAAAAGATGTTTGTGAATTATGAGATATTATTTCTTGTAAGTGAAAGAAAGATTTACCAGAGTTTAAATTACTGCTAATTATGTATTCTCCAAAGATCAAATATTATAAGTTGTGTCGCACGTCGAAAAATCCCGCGCGACATCGGCTGGCGATTTTTTTGTTTCATTTTTCATTTTTGTTACTTGGTTTGTTGGAGTCGCCACCTAGTATTATGGTCACTAAGAACCTAAGGTCTGCGAGAGTCTGAGTAAGGGACTGGTTGTGCAAGGGGAAGACACATCACCCCCAGTGCACCCTACCTAAGGCAAGCTGCATTATTGTTTGATTGATTTTCTAGGTCGAGTTTCTATTTGCTGGTCTTTTCTAAGGTTCAAGGCAGATCTCCCCTCGTGAGGGAGTCTCTACCTTATTCAGTTAAATCTTAACCATTCTAAAGTCTGAAATTTAAAATTGCTTTTACTTACATCTTGTATCTTTAATACCCGAGGATGTACATTAACGTGTAATTTTACACCCTACAAATATTAAGTTCTATATCCGGATCCTAGAGAAAAAAAGTTCAAAAAAGGTTTTTGATATTTTGGCCAAACCCTAATGGATGATCATAAACTAGTTATGATATCCACTTTTGACTTTTTTAAAATGAGAAAAAATGGAATTTTCGTAAAAACATGCTTGGAAAATTCTTTAGGACTTGGCCGTATACAATAAAACATTTTTTTTCTTTTTTTCCTTTTTTTTTTTCTTTGTTTGTTTTTTTGAAATATTTCAAAGAAAGTCGGGCATTTTAATACTGAACTTGTATCTTACATTGTAAGTATACAAGCCAATATTAAGCAAAACTTGGTAGAAAAATATTTTAAAAAAATTTAAAACTTTTTTTTGAAATGATTTAAAAAAATCTTTTTTTTTAGGGGCCGGGCCGGGCCCAGCCCCTTGGGCTGGGCCAGAACTGGCCCGGCCCAAGCAATTGGCTAATTAATCAGCCACTGCATGCAGAAATGAATTCTGCATGCAGCGGCTACGAAGAACAAAGAAGGAAAGACTAGAGCAGGGAGGAGAGAATTACCTGGCGTGGAGAGAGTCGACAGCCTGGCTGGTGATGCTCGGTGTGACTGGAGGCGGCGAGGCAGGCGGCGTGCACTGGTCCCGGCTGGAAGAAGAGTGAAGCAGGTCCTGCAGAGGAGAGGGAAAGCTCACGGCTAGAGCTGTTGGAGTGGCTGAGGAGGAAAAACGCTACCCAAGCTTCTGCTGGTATGAGTGCAAGCCGCTGGAAAGGGTGGCTTCTGCTGCTGCTGCTGCTGCTGCTGGGATTGTGGTGGTGGAGAGAGAGAAACGTTGTGCAGAGGAGAGAGGGGGGAGAGAGAGAGAGAGATGTTGCAGGCTTCGGTGGGGTTGCTGGGTGATGGATGGGATGCGGTGTTTCAGGGGAAGGATGGTGGCGAGGTCAGTGGCGGCGGCTAGAGGCCACGGCGGAGAGAAATAAAAAGAAGAGGACTGAATGCAGGAAAACCGGGCAGGGAAAGCTGATTTTTTTCCAACTTTACGTTCAATTTTCCTCCTCCCCTGAGCACGAAATTGGCTCCTATTTATAGGGATAGAAAGAGGGTAATCTGGTATTTAACGGGGGAAAATTCTCAGCCCTTTATTCGACTCGAGGAATCCAAGCCGTTGGTTCAAAGTGTGCACCTCGAACTGCCAAATTTGGCAATCCAAGGCTGCAGACAGCCCGAGGGTGCCACTTTGGGCCAATAAACGGAGCTGTTTCCAAGTTTTTCGACCCGACCAGACCACTCTACGAGATAAAGATGTTTCAGGGGAACATGTTGGTGCACGCCTTGTCGGATTTGGGGGCCAGACGAGTGAGAAAACGCGCCTGGAAAGCAGCCACTCGGGCAGCTTTGTGAGGAAGAAGATGAACAGTAACCAGGCGACGCGTCGCCTGGTCCCTTCCCTCAACACAAAAACGGCGCCGTTTGGGATAAAAATTAGGGATTTTTGCTGATTTTCGATTTAGCCCTCCAGCTTTCAATTTCTTTCAATTTGACCCCCGGATTTTGTCAATTAGACCCCTATAGTTTGGCGCCTTTTGAAGATTGATCCTTGTCTTTGGATTTTGTCAATTTAACCCCTAATTGTCCCCAAAACTTCAATTTTCTTGCAATTTGGCCCCTGATTTCAATCAATTAACTTGGTAAAAATCAAATTTGGTCTCTTAAAATTTCAATCTTCTCAATTAAGCCCAAATTAAGCTCCCAAACTTAATTTTTCACCAATTAAGCCCCAAATAAAATTAATTTGACCCATTTAAAGTATAATTAAGTCCTTGCACTTAATTAAATCCTTCAATTGGACCCAAATTAATTCTTAAACATAATTAAAATTCAATTTGGCCCATGATTAAATCAAATTGACCTATTAAAAATTTAATTATGTCCTTGGACTTAATTTTCATGCAAATTCGTCCGATAATCATTTAATTTAACCTTGAATTTGCATTTCTTTCTCCAATTTTGGGCACAATGGGGCACCAATAGATCTTGAATCTCCTCCAAAAATTGCAATCTGATTTCCCAGCATACTTTCTTCACGTTGCCAGCCTTTATTATTTTTATATTTTTTTTATTTTTGGGGGGAGTTTATTCTGGGGGAATAACCCAGAATTGGGTTATGACAAGTTGTAAGAACAAATAAACTGCATTTTTTTTTCTAGTCATTTTCGAGTCACATTACAAAAACAAAAATTGGAGGATAAACTTCTTTGATCTAAACCAGCCTCTGTACTTCATTAAAGAATTATTTTTGGAGATGTTGATTAATGTTTCAAAGGCTATAAGTATGCACTCACCACAAGGCATTTTGAATCCATGCTGTCTCAATACTCGAAATAGAAGTGACAAAGTGTAGAGATCAAAGTCATGCTTCTCAAGAAGATTAGGAAGGTCATCAAAAATTTCTTTGAGGCTGTTTTCAATCTCGTCGTCAAAATGATATGACACACCAAGCCGACATAACAGATTAATGAATTCAATATGTTCCACTGGATCCTTTGTGGATGCCATCAGCATGTCCTTCACATTTTCCTTCAACTCTTCTACTTGTCGGCTGTATGACTCGAATTCCTGCCGTGAAATATTAAGTTAATATAAATTGATAGCATTGAGTAATCCTTAACGTGCTTTTTTCTACTATATTGATAATGTTTTTTTCTTATAGAGTTTTACTCAATAAAAATGAAGTCTTCGTTTGAAGTAAAAGTAATCAACAGCTAGACAAAAGTAGAACATATGAGACGAGTGGCAACGAAAGATACATATGATTTTATAATTAAAAAGAGAGAGAGAGGCGATATATAATTCGAAAAAATAAAAAAACAATTGTGAAACATCAGATTACAATCTTAGCATACCGTTTGTGGGAAGGAAAATGAAGCGAAGCTACAACCCCACAAGCTTGGTGGGAAATCTGCCTTTCGACGAGAATTGTTTTGTTGATTGTTGTTTGCTGTTATATCTGCTTGGGTTTCCATTTTCTTGAATGAAATAGAGACAAATGCTCGAGATTAGTACTTTGATGCTCGAGTACCTAAATCATCATCAAAGGAAGGCTATTTATAGGAAAATGGCATGACGTTGTGTACTATACCTTGTATTCATTTTAAAACTTCGAAACTCTTCATAGAGTATTTGATTTAAAATCATGTTATTTTCTTCTTTATATTTTTCTCAATCTCTTTCACGTTACATTTTATATGAGAATTTGATTTAAGATCGTAAAGAATTTAAAAAATATAAAGTGAAAAGATAGAATTAGAATTTTCATACCCTACAATTACAATCCCAAACTACATAAAAGTCAAGAAAATTCAATGGTCTTTTAATTCATAATTTTAATGAAAAAAATAAAACATCAACTATTGATATATAGGTAAATACCTACTTAAAAAAACAATAAAAACACTAAGTAAGAAAATAATTAAAATCTAAAATTAACTATGAAAAAATTAAAATTACAAAAACAACAACTTTTAAATTTAATTTGTAAATTTATTGGTCCCAACTTGACATACACCAGAATATTTGATTCAAGATGACCATATATTTTTGGAGTGGCAACAAATTTAGGGTCATCATGGATGAAATCATATCCCTCTCTCCCTCCCCCCCCCCCCTCTCTCTCTCTCTCTCTCTCTCTCTCTCTCTCTATATATATATATATATATATATATATATATATATATGAGTTCAAAAATCCCAAGTGTCAAATATAGGAGTTTTATTGACATAACTTAATCGATTTGATATGTTAAAATAAAAAATAAATGGTTCATTGTTTAATTAACACCTATAGAATAAATATGTTATTAAATAATTTAAATAATATATTAACATTGAATACTTAAACCGACCAAGTGATTTAGTTGTTTGTTAATAATTTATTTATGATGACCATATTTCTTATGACTTTATTACAAATTAAGGATAAATTTGTTTGGATTCATTGATTGGTGTTGGAGTACTTGTATCTCTTAAACAACATGAGTAAATGTAGTATACATACCAAACACAAATATATATATATATATATATATATATATATATTATATATATATATATATAGAGAGAGAGAGAGAGAGAGAGATGATTTCATTCATGATGACCCTATATTTTTGGAGTTGTTCTTAATTTGTTGCCACTCCAAAGATACATGGTCATCTTTAATCAAATCTGGTGTATGCCCTTGACATGGTTGGGACCCAATAAATACTCAAGTTAGGTAAAGCTTATTAGGCTACTCGTGGAATTTTCTTTTTTAACTCAAAATTCAGAGGTACAATAAATCAAGGGCATCTTCAATGACAAAAAACGATTGTAAAGAGGCAAATTGTTAATATAGTATTTGAATGGTATAATTTAGTTTTTTTATGTGGTATTCCAATAAAAAATAACATTTTAAGAAGACATTTTGTATTTTATATAGAATGATGAGAGAAAGAGGAAAAGATTAAAGAGAAAAAATAGTTAAAATTTTCATTTATTTTAATATTTTTTACAAAAAATATATAGAAATAGCTTTTCATTTTGATAAAAATAATTTTAACACCCCATATAGCTATCACTAGATTTTTCTTTCCCGCACTAGGCTGCGGGGCAGGATAATTTTTTTCTAGCATAAAAATATATATTCAAATGATAATAACTTAAGTGAACCCAAGTTAACTTAATTAATCCGTGAACTAAGATAACCTCAAAAAAAGAAAAGAGAAAAAGAATAGAGAGCTCATGGCCCAATAGTACTCTAATGTCAAAAGATAAAATAAAATAAAAAAAACCAAAGTTATATCAGGTTAATTTTGAAACCAGCTACTTTAGTAATGAGACCGAAATGACTATATAGAAGACCCAAAAAAATATTGGACAAAATTCTTAACCAAAAACCAGCTACTTTAGTTGTTGTTACCCAATTTTTGACCCACCTTTTTGATAAAATTTTCAGAAAATTCAAAAATAGAGAAAAACAACAAAAATCCAAAAAAATATGTTTTTAATATATTTCCATCGTTTTTAGCATTTTCAACGTTGTCTAAAAAAGAATTTTAATTTTCAAAGATTTTTGGAACGCGTTCGACTTTTTACGCGTCATTTTAAAATCATTGATTTTCCTCATTGAGTCGACGTTGATATTGCTCGTTTTCAAAAAATACAAAAAAAATAAGAAAGAATCAAATTTGCAAAAAAAAAGAAGTTGAGGGACCAAGTTGCAAAACCTAGCAACATTTTACCTATAAATACTAGTCTTCTCAACTCATAGAAGGTGGTCATCTTGTAATTTTGAGGAGGCAACACAAAAGCGGGAAAACCCTAAAAAACTGACTGCTTCCTCTCCCTCACGAAGAACCAGCCGCCAGCCCCTCCTTGGTTTTGATTTTTTCCAGCCGCCGGCTACCCCACACCTCCCTTTTTGATTTTTTTTTCTTCCTCTCCCCAGCCGCTCACTGAGGCCAGCCCCCCTCATCAGATTTTTCCTTTTTTTTGTTTCTCACCAGCCAAAGGCTGAGCCTCAGCCCTTGCACAGCCCACCATCCCTCTCCTCTTGCCCGACCATCTACCCCTTCATTTCCTTTTCCCAGCCGGGCGCTGGACAGCCTCATCTCCATCCTAGCCGTTCCCTTTCAGCACCAGACCTTCTCCATATCGGCGGTGCTCCTCTCAGCCATCAACAACGCCTTCTTCTCCCACAACAGACGGCCAACAGCAACGACGAAGCAGCACCGAGAACTAGCAGTCCACAGATCCACCGGCCACCGACCGGACAAAACCCAAAGAGCCAGTAGCGTCGTCCACACTCTCTTGGCCTGCTACCAACACAGATCGGCCACAGAGCCGTCCGCCTATACAGATCGGCCACCAGCAGCAGCGCCACCCCCTCTCGGCCGTCACACCTTTTAGCCGCCAGATCGGCCACCGTGGAGTAAGCCACGTTCACCGAAGATCCAAAGCAAAGAGCTCTCCTTCACAGCAGAACCACCTCTGGAGAAGAAGAAAAATGGAACCAAAAGCAGATCTGTACAAATGAGAAATAAAATCGACTGGCTTGTGTGTTTTTCTTCTTGTGCAGGTGACGGTGGGTGTCACCGCTGGCAGAAAAGTGAAGAGGGGAGGAAGCCGCTCCATGCACCCCTGTTTTTTTCAGGTTTCTAGCGGCGGCGCATGAACCCACGTGCCGCCAGTGGTGGTGGCGCGTGGGAAGACGCGCCGCCACTGTTCAGGCAGCCCAGAATGCTTCCCAGAATTGTTTTCAGAGTTTTAGGGCTATTTTTGTAAATTTTACATTGATTAATGTAATTTTTGTTTAGTTGTTTTGAATTTGTGTAAATGTGGATGTAAAAGAAAAGAAAAGAAAAGAAAAGAAAGAGAAAGTTGTTGTAACCCATTTTTGGGTCCCCGCAAAAAAAAAAAAAAAAAAAAAAAAAAAAAAAAAATAGCCAAAGAAGGTTAGAAAAATGACAAGAGGCAGAAGCGCTCGGAAAATGGTCAGAAAATTGGTCAAGGAGTATAAAGATACAAAGATTGGATTTTTGACAAAATATTCTTGAAGGATGAGAACCCTATTGAGAAGAAAATTTTGAATTTTTGAGGAGAGAAGCCCAAATTTGGATGTTTATGGGTTTAATTGATTTTTTTATTGGATTTATAGGGGATTTGATTGCAAGAAAATTGATTTTTTAAGTCAATTTGGGCTTTAAATTGAAGAAATTAAAAGTTCTGGGCCAAATTATGATTTTTAGGAATTTATTAAGTCAAATCAGGGGCTTAATTGCATAAATATTGAAGTTTAATGGCCAATTAGGGGTTTAATTGTGAAAATCCGAAACCAGGGACCAATTTGGAAAAGGCGCAAAGATAGGGGGGCTGTTTGGAGTTGATTGAGGGGCCTAATTGAAGAAATTGGAAGTTTATTGATCAATTGAGGGCTAAATTGCATAATTTAGAGGCCAAGGACCAAAGTGGAAAAGGCGGCCAACTTGGCGGACAAGACCGAAACTGTCAGGGACGCAATTGAAAGGAACAAAAATAATTGGGGGACTGATGTGAACGTTGGCGCATTTCTGGCGCCAAATTTAATTGAAACGGCGCGTTTTCTCCAAAACGACGCCGTTTCATGCGTTTAAAAAAAAAAAAAAAAAGACCAAACGGTGCCGTTTTGAACGGCACTGTTTCTCTTCTTCTTCCCCCCCCGCAGGCGTAGCAGAGGAGAGGAAAACCGGGGTTTTTGTCCCCGCCTCTCTCCTCACGTGCCATGGCCCGACGCCCCACACTTTGGGACCCCCGAAGCCGAAGCCGATGGCCGATGGCCGACCACCCGCCGCGCCACCGAACCCGAGAGAAGCACCTTGGCAGCGGCGCCTGCCGACCGACCGACCAGCACGCCTTGTTCCCCCATGCATGCCCCGATATTGCCTATAAATAGAGAAGAAGCAGAATGGAAAAAAAAAAAAAGGAGAGGAGGGGACCCGAAAGAAAGAACCCGAGACAGTTAGAGAGAGAGAGAGAGACCGAAAGAGAGAGAAACCACAAAACTTACGAAACCGTGACTGAAAACCCATGGTTTGAAAAGCTTGGGATAGTTGAAACCGAGAGGGGACATCCAGAAGTTGAAGCAGAAGCGAGCGAACCGAAGGAGGTGGTCTCGGTCCACTTGGAAACCACCGTGAGCTAAGCCGCTGCCATCGCCGCCACCGCGGCCTCCGCCAGCAAGCCACCGTCTTCGCCGCGCCAGGTACGCCATCCTGGCCCCCCCCTGCATTTTTTTGTTAGGCCGGCGTAGTTTGGCCTCCTGCATGCAGAATCGTTTCTGCATGCAGGAGGCATGGGGGGGGAAAATAATTCCCCCCCCCGTTCATTTCTTTTTTGTTGGGCCAGACAGTGTCTGGCCCAATGACATGGGTCTGGGCCGGTCCGGCCCAGACCAAAGCAGGTTACTGTTGGGCCGAGTCCGGCCCAACAATTTTTGGGGCTGGAGTCCGGCCCAGTTAGTTGGGCCGGCCCAGCCCATGTTAGTATATTAATATATTTATAAATATATTATATTATATTATTATGTTATTATATTATGCATGTGTGTGTATATATTTTTTTAAAAAAAAAATATAAAAAAGAAAAAATAAAAATTTTTTTTGAAAAGTAAAAAAAAATATATTGTTGTTCTTGGTATATATTGATTTGTTTTTTTATACTATGGGGATATAATTTCAGTATTTAAAAAACACCTGTTTTCGAAAAAAAATGTTTTGTTTTTCATGCATACGGCCAATACACTAGCATGTTTTGAATGTTCCTTTTTATATAAAAAAATATAAAAAAATATTGGAAGTTTTAAAAAATGTGTTTTCGCATAGATTTCTTAAACACAAAATCATTTTCTTGCATTTGTGGATTTTACAACCCGTTTGTAAAACTCCAAAGGGTATTGGCCAATATTCCAAAAAACTATAAAAATCTTATTTTGGGAGGAGAAGTTGTGATTATTGTTCACCGTTAATGTTTGGATGAAGAAATCCTTAAAAGGACGAACATCCAAAATATTATCGGGAGTAATAAATCAACGCACATGTTTGAAAGAAGCTTTGGCTGCGACCGAGAATATTTCGAAATTTTTTTTTCTCCACGGTTTACGAGCCGTGAAAAGTATTTTTTTTTAGAAAATTGTGAAATTTTCTTCGTTCTTTTTTTTTTTTTTTTTTTTTTTTTTTTTTTTTTTTTCTTTTTTTTTCTCTTTTCCTGGCGATTTACGAGTTAACGGGATTAGAAAACACCAACACCATAGACTATAGAGCAAACCAAACACCAAGCAGCTTACCTTAGGTAGGGCGTATTAGGGGTGCTAGTACCTTCCCTTTACGCAACCAGTCCCTTGCCTTAGAATCTCTGAAAGACCAGTTAGGGTTCCTAGTGACCAAATACTAGGTGGCGACTCCAAAGAACCAAATCCTTAGAACACAACGAAAATCGCCAGCCGATGTCGTGCCTTTATAAATTTTTTGTGGGGGGGTGTGACAGAATGGCGACTCCACTGGGATGTTAGGACTAAGCTTGATTTGTTTGTTTTTGTTTGTTTGTTTATGTTATATGTTATTGGTTTCTTATGATGTTTTGTTTTAAAAGCTTTAGCATATATCTTTACATTCTATAATACATGCCATAGTCATGCATCACTTTATTATTATTATTATGTTTTGGAGGGCACACACATGTAACTCTAAGTTTAAGTGGGGGACTAGCAGCTTGCCTTATGACTTGAGTCAAGGCTTAAGTTTGTGTAAACCCCAACTCTTTGCTGAGTGTTTAGACTGATAGTGATTGGTACACGTGCCATCCCACTATCTGCTGGACCTCCATATCGCCTTTACGAGGGTGATCACTGGAACAGCAAGAGACCCTCTTTTAGAGACCTAGTAATAAACCTACCCTATGTCTCACGTAAAAGAACTAGAACCTATCCTTAGGGTGTATGTTCCGATATAAATCTTTTGCATCGAAACAAGACTAACCCCCCCATGCATTTTGAATTGCAGGATTTGTGAACGAAATGACCATCACCAAACCTTCCATAGAGTATGGAAAGAATTCTGAACTGTCACAATTGATTGAAGGAGACTGCCTTAGAAGCGATGCTAAGAAGATGTCGCCAATCAAGAAACCTGAATTGCATATTGAATGATGAGGTGAACAAGTTAACGACTCATTTTCAGAATGTGGATAAAGATGCATTTTTTAGGAAATACGGACGTTTGATGGAAATCGCAAAGGTAGAAAGTTTTAAGCCCAGCTGTGCGAGCCTTAGTTCATTTTTGGGATCCAGAATACCGATGTTTCTCCTTTGGAAGCGTGGACTTGTGCCCCACGATTGAGGAATATGGATTGTTGACCGAGTTTCCGAATGACCTGTATCGGATTTATTCTCCTTTGAGATCCGACAAGATCATCCCTGAGCTGTCAAAAACTGCTCAGAATCTCCAACTTGGAAAAGTTTCTGGAAAAGAATGGCACCGGTTTGAAATGGAGGATGCTAGAGTTGGAAAAGGAGTCAGAAGTAGAAAAAGAGAGATTGATTGCCTTAGGTATATTTGGCCTTGTGTTGTTCCCAAGTCAGACTGGTTTTAGTAAGCTTGGAGGCCGCCGCTGCTTATGTGGAGTATGAGAACACACAGATCAATCCAGTGGTTGCTATCTTTAGCCGAAACATTTTTGACACTTAACCATTGTTAGAAAAGCTGGAAAAGGAGCAATGAGATGCTGCACGCAACTGTTGTATATTTGGATGGTGAGCCATATCGAAAACAAAGAAACCTGTTTTCAATAATTTTTGGTGGTTCACTCAAAAACCCCTAAAGATTGTGGAAGAAGAAGAATGGGGAGATCTAGACAACCAGGGTTGGGTTGATAAATTGGAAGGATTACCTAATAGCGATTTTAAATGGAGAGCACCATGGGTAACAACAACGAAGGTCCTAATGAGTTGTGGACAAAGGCATTGGGTACCATTGGTGGGGATTACGGGTTATGTGAGTTATGCTCCGACTTTAGTGGTAAGACAATTCGGGGGCATACAGTTTGTTCCCAGAACTATGGGAATTGCTCAATTCTTTGGTCTGTTCAAAGATCCCATGGCAAAAGAAGTTTTGGAGATCATCAAACAAGATTGGAGCATCTAGTGTTGGTGGAAATAGAAGGTTTGAGAGATCCAAGTGTGAGCGAAGGATATGTAAAATGGAGAGCCTCAGCTGCTTCAGCCATGCCTTGCGCTATAGAGGAGCCTATTAAGGGAAAAGAGGTTAATATTGAAGATGATTTAGCTGCTTCAGCCATGCCTCGTGTAGAAGTCAAATCTCCTCAAACCATAGAGGAACCCCTCAAAAGAAAGAGGGTTAACGGTGAATTGAGAAGGCAAGTGGACAAACTAAGGATAGAGTTGAGCAAGAGCAAGAAAGGACAAGGCGACGTTGGAAGGAATGATGCTAGAAGATGATAAAAGGAGAACATTTCTAGATGAGCAAATACAGTCTAGAGATGCGAAAAATAACCAAGCTTGAGTTAAAGTTGGTTGAGGAGAAGATTGCTAGGGAAAGGAGTGAGAAGGAGCTTAAAGGGTTGAGTTTGGATTGGATGCAAAGTTGTTCTGAACTTGAAGCAATGGAGATGGACTTTAGCGATTGCCAAGAAAGTGCAAAATATTACCAAGAAAAATTTGTGCAAGTGCAATTCGAACTAATGGATAGGATTAAGAGGTATAAGGATTTGAATAAGAAATATATAGAGTTGGAAAGCAAAAGGGGAGGATTCGAGGATGATAAAGCGGAGTTAGCAGCCAAGAGGAGTGAGATAAAAGTTGCAAGGATAAAGCTCGACAAAGAACGCGAAAAGTCGAAGTATTTGGACGAGAAGCTAGTAGCAACGGAAAAGCACAAGGATCGAATCGACGCCAACAACATTGCTTTGAACAGAACAAACATGTTGCTCATAGAAAAAAATGACCAAAACCGATGAGCAAATGGATGAAGCTGCTGCACATGCTCGAATTATTAGAATCAATGCACGGAATGTGGGAGGAGACATCATTCGCTATCGCCGAAGCCTAGCCGAAACCGATGCCTTTTTAGGGAAGATTGAGAACCGCGACTTTGCTTTCTTACCTTTGGCTAAGGAGTTTATGGAGGAAAGAGATTAGCATGTTGTATTTTTTTAAAAATGTATTTTTATCCAAGCATTAATGAAAAGGGCGTTGACCCATCTTCTTATGCAAAATCTGTCTCTTGGTGAACATGATTCTAGCAAAACGACTCGAAAGGCAGAACTTCTATCAAAGCAATGTGACAAGAGAATGCTTATAATGGGATGGTTATTTTTCGTTCACAATAAAACATGCATGCATCCATCACAATCATACATTTTCTCATACATCTATGCATGCATCTCCAGATCGTGAAACATAGGTCCCACATCCAGAGTCCACCAAACCCGGTCCAGATCAAGAATGGAAAACGAAGAAAGAGCTCAGTTAGAGTCACACTACCAGACCGAGTTGGAATCCGTGAAAAATGAAGTTTCCCGGTTTGACCAATCTGCTTGAGCAACTTTTAAAAGCCAAGAATGGGGAGGGAACATCTACCCAACCACCTATAGGAGCACCGTCGGCCCCTGTCCCGGGGGTATCTCAGAACATGGGGGCAGATTCAGCAACGGGGCAGCACTTTACACCTGTTATTCCCATTCAGCCCCCTCAAGCTCATATCACTGTAGATTTAAACAGCCGAGGGGCCTTCCGATAACAGGTCCACGGGTTTTGTGAATGATGACAAGATATCAGCATTAGAAGAAAGGTTAAGAGCAGTCGAGGGAAAATGATTGGTTTGACCCCCTGCGAACGTCGGAAATATGCTTGGTACCTAACCTCACGGTACCAAAAAGATTTTAGGATACCAGAGTTTATAAGGTATACTGGGTTGGAATGCCCAAACACTCACCTTCGATCTTATTGCAACAAGATGGCTGAAGTAATTCATGACGATAAGTTAATGATCTACTTTTTCCAAGACAGTCTATCGGGATCTGCGCTAAGTTGGTACATGAGGTCTGGATAATGTCAAGATTAAGAAATGGAAGGATTTAGTGGAGGCTTTCCTAAAGCAATACAAGTTCAATTTGGAAATTGCTCCAGATCGAACGAGCCTCATGTCGATGGAAAAAGAGAAACCAAGAGTCAGTGAGGGCTTATGCACAAAGATGGAGGGACGAGGCCACGCACGTGCAACCCCCTTTGATAGAAACGGAGATGGTGACTTTGTTCGCCAATACATTCAAGGCACCTTACTATGAGCATTTAATGGGTAGCTTCATCTCAACATTTCTATGATGTTGTACGTGTGGCGGAAAGAATCGAGCAAGGAATTAAAGCAGGGCGCATAGCAGAGCCTTTAGAGAAGAAAGGTTTTATGGGAAGGAAAAAGAGAAGGGGACGTTAACAATTTGGAAGGCGGATATAAAGGCAAGAAAGTAAATTTCCACAGCCCACAAGCACCTACCTCTCAATCCCCACGCATAAACTTTAACCAATCTTTTTCACCTAACCGAACAAATAACCAACCAAACTATCAAAATCACTACCAAAGACCCCACTCAGGATACACCTCAGAACAATTGCCACCATTACCCATGCCTTTGAAGGACATGTATGCCAAACTTTTAAGCATTGGGCAAGTAGCTCCTATCCCTACACTACCGCTACAACCACCATTCCCAATTTGGTACAAGCCCGATTTGACTTGCGAGTACCACGGGGGTAATCCTGGGCATGGGATTGAAACCTGCTATGCATTCAAGAAGAGGTTATTGGAGCTTATTAAGTTAGGATGGGTATCCTTCGAAGACAAGCCCAATGTTAATTCAAAACCCATTGCCTAAAACATGTTCCAAACAGTGGCGGAATAGGCATGATCGAAGTGGGAAATCAATGCAAGGTGTTGAAGGTGCCGATGAAAAGGTTGTACGACATGTTAGTACAATCAGGATTTCTAGCGGTGAAGGAGGTAAGCCGATTGGAGAGGGGGACTACTGTGAGTTCCATGGAAGAGAAGGACATCACATTGGAGGATTGCACCGAGTTTTTGCGAAAAGATTGCTAAAATGTTGAGGATGGGACAATTAAGGATTGAACCAATGGAGAGCAGGTGTGAAGTAAGTATGACGGAAGGTCAAGATCAGATGGCAGGAGTTTGCAGGGTTCAACAGACTGCTAACGGGCCCCCAAGGCTGATCTTGGTTAAACCGTCCTGCACAAAAGGAGAATCACAATGCCATGCCGTTACAATTATGGGTATGCCTCCAACGTTCGAGCTCCTCTTCCTTTGTTCCAGACGGAGATAAGTGGTTTGACCAGAAGTGGTCGTTGCTTTACGCCTGAAGAATGGAGGAAGGAAAAGGGTTAAAGAAGTGGTAGATCTGGACAAAGCACCAGAAGTTAATAAGCCAGTAACGGAAGAGGAATCAAATGAATTTTTGAAGTTGATCAAGCATAGCGAATATTGCATAGTGGATCAACTAAAAAAAGACTCCAGCTCGGATCTCCCTTATGTCCTTGATACTCAGCTCTGAGCCGCATCGGAATGCCTTGCAAAAGGTATTAAATGAGGCATATGTACCTCAGGACATTGAGCATAAAACTATGGAGCATTTAGTGGGGAGGATCCATGCAACTGATTACCTCTACTTCACGGCTGATGAGCTTGATGCTGAAGGTACCGGACACAACAAGCCCTTTATACAATCACGGTTAGGTGCAAAGACTGCCTCGTAGGGAAGGTGGCTCGTCGATAATGGCTCGGGCCCTGAAACGTATTGCCAAAGCACATTTTAGAAGAAATGCCGGATTGATGAATCTCATATGAAGGCCAAGTACTATGATGGCTAGAGCATATGATGGCTCACCTAGGCCAATACTTGGGACTTTAGAAGTGGAGCTATATGTGGGACCGCAGATGTTCCTAGTGACACTTCAGGTTATGGATATTCACCCTTCCTATAGTATGTTGTTGGGAAGACCTTGGATCCACGCAGCGGGGGCAGTAGCTTCATCATTACACCAATGTTTGAAGTACATCATGAATGGGATGTTAGTAACCGTCAGGGCTGAGGAGGCAATAGCCATGACAAAGAATGTGGCTGTGCCTTTCATCGAAGCGGAGGATTGCAAGGATAACAATATCCATGCTTTTGAGATCGTGAACACTGACTGGGTACCAGAAAACACCGTGTTAAGAAGACCAAGGATCTCAGAAGCAGCCAGGATGGCAAGTCTATGTTTCTTGAACCGTGGGGTCCCCGTCGATATATAACCTCGCTTGCGGAATACCAGAAGGGGTTAATCCGACAAGGAAGAGAAAGGCTGATCAAAGATTTGGGCTAGGATATCAACCTAACCAAGAAGATTATCGTTGGGGCTACTGATCGGAGAAGGACAAGAAGGATGGCTAGAATTAAAGGAAGAGATCTTGAAGAAAGAACAGCTGGAAATCCCTCCCCTTAGCGTATCATTCCCAAGAGCTGCATACATAGTGCAACATGATAAGGGAGCTGAAAGCCTGGGTCTAGAGTTGGCAAATATGAGCATAAACACCTTGGAGGGGAAGGAGAAGGAAAAAGGTGATGC
>NC_133302.1:6059860-6100801 GCF_005239225.2 Populus alba
TTATATTTGATATGAACAGTGAATTAGCATTTCACTGTTCAAGTGAATTATATTTCACTTGAACAGTGAAATGCAAGGAAATGCATGCACAGCGACGAAGAGGGTGCAAACCTGGTGGCAGAAACGATGTTGAAGACGATGAAAAACTCTCCCAGTGATGCTGGTGCGGGTGGAGAGGCAGTCGACCGAGGTTCTCCCCAGTGGTGCTGACAGGTGGCAGTGGTTGGGAAGCGCAACTATTTTCTGCACGTGTTTCTTCTCCTTTATGCAGACACACGTACCTCTCTCTTCCTCCTTTTTGCTTCTGTTCTGGTTCTTCTGCCTCTTGATCTCGGGTGTTTTCCCTTCTGTTTAGCTGTTCATCCTTCTCTGTGTACAATGGTCTCCCCTCTCGGTCGTCCCCTCACTGTCTCATTGCTTTTTTGTTTTGTTTCCTCCTCCCTCTCTTCTCTATCGTTCCTTCTCCGGTTTCTTCTCTCATCTCTACTTCGGGTTCTCTCCTCCTCTCTCTCTTCGGTTTTCTTTGTTTTTCTTTGGGTTCTTTTTTTTTTTTTCCTCTTCTTTTCTTTTTTTTTCCCTCCCTTGTTCTCCCTTTCGGTTCTCTATTTATAGAACCATGGGCGTGGCTTTTCACCGTGGAGCCAAGGAGCGGGTCGGGGAGCGGCTGTCCAGGCGGGCCTCCCTCGGCTTCGGCAACGCGGCAGGTGGTCGGCCAGTGTCTTCTGTCGGTGGCCCACCGGCGTGGGGCCTCGGTCGCTGGCAAGAGGGACCTGCAGAAAATTAAATAATGCAAACTTTTCCTTCTTCCCCGCTGTAATGTTCGGGGGAAGAAGAAAGTAAACAGTGCCGTTCAAAACGGCACCGTTCGGTCTCTCTTTTTTTTTTTTTTTTTTTTTTATGCATGAAACGGCGTCGTTTTGGATAAAACGCGCCGGTTCATTTTAAAATAAAGGCGCCAGAACATTTTTTGAATCAGTCCTTAATCATCTTTGTTCAATTCAAGTTCGTCTCTGCCAATTTCGGTCCGTCCCCATAGTTGGCCGCGTTTTCCACTTTGGTCCTTGGCCTCTGATTTATGCAATTTAGCCCTCAATTGATCAATAAACTTCTAATTTCTTCAATTAAGCCCTTGAATCAAATTCAAACAGCCCCCTCCATCTTTGCGCCTTCTCCAAATTGGTCCCTGGTTTCGGATTTTCACAATTAAGTCCCTAATTGGCCATTAAACTTCAATATTTATGCAATTAAACCCCTGATTTGACCTAATAAATTCCTAAAAAATATATTTTGGCCCCAGAACTTAAATTTCTTCTAATTAAAGCCCAAATTGACTTAAAAATCAATTTTTCTTGCAATCAAATCCCCTATAAATCTATTTAAAAAATCCAAATAAGTCCATAAACATCCAAATTTGGGCTTTTCTCCTCAAAATTCAAATTTTCCTTCTCAATAGGGCTCTCATCCTTCAAGAATATACTGTCAAAAAATCCGCCTTTGCATTTTTAAATTCCTTGACCAATTTCTGACCATTTTCTGAGTGCTTCTGCCTTCCGTTATTTTTCTAACCTCCTTTGGCTATTTATTTTATTTTTCATGGGGACCCAAAAATGGGTTACAACAGATGCCCCCTCTTTATAATACTTACGGAGCATAGGTTTTGCGCAGTAAGTGTTATAAAGATAAACCCAAAACGGAACTCCCGAAACTGATCTGGTCGAAGCTTAATCGATCTGAAACTTTGTCTTTTACAACAATCCTCCTTAGCCCAAAAACTATGATCAAAACTTAGTCATCTCGAGATCCTTATCCGGCGATCCTCTGAATTCTTACTTTAGTTTGATCAACATGGAAATCCATCCGAGATCCCATCTGGTGATCTCCTTTAACCTGGAATCCCATCTGGCGATTCCTTTACTCATAATCAATACAAAAAACAAAAATGTGTGTGGGGTCTCATTATGATGGGTGACCTGCCTGAATGGAAAAGGGAAAGAGTGGTCTCATTCTTTGGGTGACCTACCCAGGGGAAGGAATGACCTCATTCTTATGGGTGACCTACCCAGGTAAAAAAGATGGAGAATGGTCTCATTCTTATGGGTGACCTACCCAGATAAAAAAAAAAAGAATGGTCTCATTGTATGGGTGACCTACCCAAGAAAAATAATGGTCTCATTGTATGGGTGACCTACCCAAGAAAAAATAATGGTCTCATTGTATGGGTGACCTACCCAAGAAAAATAATGGTCTCATTGTATGGGTGACCTACCCAAGAAAAAGGAAGAGTGGTCTCATTCTTTGGGTGACCTACCCAGGGGGAGGAATGGCCTCATTCTTATGGGTGACCTACCCAGGTAAAAAAAAGATGGTGAATGGTCTCATTCTTATGGGTGACCTACCCAGATGGAAAAAGAAAGAGTGGTCTCATTCTTTGGGTGACCTACCCAGAAAAAATAATGGTCTCATTGTGATGGGTGACCTACCCAAGTGAAAAAAAATATGGAGTGCGGTCTCATTGTAATGGGTGACCTACCCAAAGAAAAAGAAAAGAGTGGTCTCATTGTAATGGGTGGGTGACCTACCCAAATGAAAGAATGGCCTCATTGTAATGGGTGACCTACCCAAGTAAAAAAAAACATGGACAAGTGGTCGCGTTGTAATGGGTGACCTACCCAGAAAAAATGTTGGTCTCATTGTAATGGGTGACCTACCCAAAAAAAGGAAAGAGCGGTCTCATTGTAATGGGTGACCTACCCAGGTGGAAAAATGGGGAAAACGGTCTTATTATGATGGGTGACCTACCCAGATGGAAAGAATGTGAAATGCGGTCTCATTGTAATGGGTGACCTACCCAGATGGAAAAAATATGAAGTGTGGTCTCATTGTAAAGGGGTGACCAACCCAAGTAAAAAAAACATGGAGAATTGGTCGTATTGTAATGGGTGACCTACCCAGAAAGATGTTGATAATGACTCAAAGGTGCACTTGAAAGGAGGTAGGGTTAGAAAACGCACTACCTAAGAAGTGAGGGCTCAAAGGCGCGCTCAAAAGGAGGTAGGGTTAGAAAACACACTACCCAGAAAGATGTTGACAATGGCTCAAAGGCGCACTCAAATGGAAATGAGGGCTCAAAGGCGTACTTGAAATGAGGTAGGGTTAGAAAACGCACTACCCGAGATGTGAAGGCTCAACGGCGCACTCAAAAGGAAATGAGGGCTCAAAGGCGCACTTGAAATGAGGTAGGGTTAAAAAAAAAACACACTACCTGAATGGTGGTGGCTCAAAGGCACGCTCAGAATGAGGTAGGGCTAGAAAACGCACTACCTAAGAAGTGAGGGCTCAAAGGCACGCTCAAAATACAGTAGGGTTAGAAAACGCACTACCTGAGAAATGGTGATGAAACCCCGATCTGACAAATGTTGAAAGCAATGTATTATGGTCAATATGCATGTATGTTTTTGTTACCTATCTTGGAAACATAGGTCCCCCTTTCGTCGTAATCCTCTTCGAGCTCTTGTTTCAAGCTTTTCTCATGAACCGAAATATCCTTCATATCCTTTTAGTGAAGAGATCTCTGGTTCCTTATGGGGCCCTTTCTTACTCCATTGAGTTTTGTGCTTTATTATTGTTTTTAAAAGGAAAACTCAAAAAATTGGTTTTGTTCATGAAAACTGAAACTTTCAATGCAATTAGCAATTCTCATAAAAGATGCTTTTTTAGAAGTTTTTAATATGATACCCCTTTGGGCTTTGGTTCACTATGGACCTCTATATGCATTTCGTTCACTTTTTGCCACCTAGTGTGGTGTGCAAAAAAAAAAATATGTTAAGTTCGGAGTCATCTCCTTAGTCATGCCATAAAAGTTCTTTTAAGTAAAAGATTTCAAATGCTAGGAGATCGTATGTTTTATGAAAAATGAGGTTCTTTACAAAGAGAATTCATGACCGAACTTTAATTTTATTGATTGGGAAATTACGAAATGCATCAAGCGTAATATTTCCTTACAGAGTCAAAATTCACGGGCCTAACTACATCTTCTCCATCCATTCTAGATAACAATAAAGCTTCTCCCGAAAACGCTTTATTTACCACTAAAGGGCCCTCATTGTTTGTTGTCCATTTACTCTGATCTTCTCTTGGTAAAAGACAACATTTTCTTCCATATAAGATCTCCTTCGTGGAATCCTCAAGGTCGAATCTTCTTTGTTGTATGATTTGGCCATCCTTCTTTGATAAAGTTGATGATGACAAATTGCGGCTATCCTCTTTTCACTTATTAGATTCAACTGTTGACATTTAACCTTCTCTCATTCTAACTCTTCTAGCTCAAAGTCTATCAATACTCTTAATGAGGGGATTTCCACTTTTAAAAGCATCACTGCCTCCATTCCATATACCAACATTTACGAGGTGGCTCCTATTAAGGTTCGAACTGCGGTGCGATACGCATGAAGGGCAAATGACAAAATCTCATGCCAATCCTTATAGGTGACTACCATCTTCTGAATAATCTTTTCGACATTCTTGTTAACAGCTTCTACCGCACCATTCATCTTTGGTCTTTATGGCGAAGAATTGGAATGCTTGATTTTCCATTTAGTATAGAGCTCCATTATCATCTTGCCGTTGAAATTCTAGGCATTACTAATTTTTCTAGTGGACCATATCGATAGATCAAATATCTTTCCATAAATTTCTTCACCACTTTTTTTTCACGTTATCGAAACATTTCAACAAAGTTTCGTCAGATGATTTCTTATACAAAGTTTCCCCATCAAGATAGAAATCCATTTCCAACCTCCTCAACGTCTTCTTGTTGATTTTTGGATGCCCCCATGGGATATGTCTGGTTTTGGATGAAATTCTTAATATCATAGTGCCAAGGGTTTCCATCTATTTCTCTTTCAAACTGAGTAATAATGAGCTAAGTTATTTCTTATATCAATGTGTATTGGTTGTACCTTGTGCCCAAAGTCTATTTTAGCCATAGAAGCTGGCGTGACCAAAACATCAAAATGGTTTCCTTCCCTTCCTAGATGGGTGAACTTTATTTCCTCAAATTCTCTAGCCCATTTAGACAAGTATTCTTGGTAAGGTCTCAACTTCTCGTCCTTGGTTTGCCCTTTTCCTTTCACTTGACAAATAATCAAAATCGAGTCTCCAATACACATCTATCTTTCTGATGTTTAGCTCTAATGCAACCTCTAAAATCGAGAATGCAAGCTTCAAACTCAATTGTGTTGTTAGTGTACCCATATTGCGACTTAACTAAAACCGGATATTGTTTCTTATTAGGAAAGATTAGCACTGCCCCAACTCTATTACCACAACACCCTCAAAGTACATAATCCAACAATCTGATTTCCCTTCCTCGACTAAAAGCACATCTTCATCAAGAAAATTAAATTTTAACAGCCCATAAACTTTCACAACATGGTCAGCTAGGTGATCGGCGATGACATTTATGACTTTCCTTGTCATATATACTATGTTGTACTCAGCTAATAGAACTTGCCATTTTTCAATTCAACTCGATAGATAGGGGTGGATTCAGTAGGTATTGCTTGATTTTCGTGAAAGCTTCTTCACACTCTTATTCCAAATTCCAAGATTCTTCTTCCTTAACAATTGAAGATGAGGTCATAAGTCGTGGTTAATTGGGATATAAACCGAGCAATGTAATTCAACCTACCCAAGAACCTCCTTACATCCTTCTTAGTCTTGGGAGTTGGCATAGGTTGAATAGCCTTTACTTAATCAGGGTCCACTTCTATCCCTTTGTCACTCATCATAAATTCTAACAACTTCCTAGATTTCACCCCGAATGAACACCTTGCATGGTTAAACCTCAACTTGTACTTTCTTAGTCTTTCAACTAATTCCTTCAATATTTGGACATGATTCTCTCCCTCTCTAGGTCATGTCATCCACGTATACTTTAATCTCTTTATGCATCATGTCGTGAAATAGAGTCAACATAGCCCTTTGATAGGTGCCCCCAACGTTCTTTAACCCAAACGGCATGACCTTGTAGCGGGTTTCCAAGCTTGTTCATGTTGTTCGTTTTTGTGAATCCCCTAATGTTATTTTCCTACCATTCTTCCTCTTCTACAACTAATATGGATTCTTTAAAGTCCGACCATTCATTCTCAGTGTAAAGTGCAGGTGTAGTTATGGAAGATTCGTTTTGAAAAGAAAAATGATGTGTAAAAACACCAAGATGAACTTTTGAAAAGGCATGATCTCATTAAAGGGAAAAGTTTGGCTAAAAAAAAAAAACAAAGATAAAATCCCATTGACATTTGGGACCTCGATTAAAAAGTTAAAAAAGGCAAACAAACACAATATCATGATCAAACAAGCATTGTTGATTAAATTTTGAACACCAATGGAGCTTATTGGGTCTCCCAATTCTGGAAACCTCTCCTTTGGCTAGCTTTGGAATGAAGGTCTT
Source organism: Populus alba (assembly GCF_005239225.2). Classification (NCBI taxonomy): domain Eukaryota; kingdom Viridiplantae; phylum Streptophyta; class Magnoliopsida; order Malpighiales; family Salicaceae; genus Populus; species Populus alba. Next base: position 6,066,312 of record NC_133302.1, read on the forward strand.
CATATTCAAGATGCTTTGAACTTAGGCTTGTTTGGATGCAAAAATATATTATGGAGCATACATCCTAAGGATAGGCTCTAGTTCCTTTATGTGAGACATTGGGTAGGTTTACTACTGGGTCTCTAAAAGAGGGTCTCTTGTTGTTCCAGTGATCACCTTCGTAAAGGCGATATGGAGGTCTAGCAGATAGTGGGATGGTACGTGTACCAATCACAATCAGTCTAAACACTCAACAAAGAGTTGGGGTTTACACAAACTTAAACCTTAACTCAAGTCATAAGGCAAGCTGCTAGTCCCCCACTTAATCTTAAAGTTACATGTGTGTGCCCTCCAAAACATAATAATAATAAAGTGATGCATGACTATGCCATGTATGATAGAATGTAAAGATATATGCTAAAGCTTTTAAACAAAGCATCATAAGAAAACAAAAACCAAATAACACATAGCATAAACAAACAAACAAATCAAGCTTAGTCCAAGGGTCCCTAGTGGAGTCGCCATTCTGTCGCACCCAAAAAAAAAAAAATCCAGCGCGCGGCGTTCAATGGCAATTTTTCATTTTGTTTTTGCTTGATTTGGTTCTTTGGAGTCGCCACCTAGTATTTTGGTCACTAGGAACCCTAACTGGTCTTTCAGAGATTCTAAGGTAAGGGACTGGTTGCGTAAAGGGAAGGTATTAGCACCCCTAGTACGCCCTACCTAAGGTAAGCTGCTTGGTGTTTGGTTTGCTCTATAATTGCTATGGTGTTGGTGTTTTCTAATCCCATCAATTTTCCTAGGTTTGATTCAAATAAAATTTATTTGGATAGAAATCCAAGGAGATTCCATGTGCTTTGAAAGCTCATTTTTCCCTTAGTATTTCAAGAGTTTGCGACTCGTAAATCGTAAGAAGGAGGGACAAAAAATTTAGAAATCTAAGGAAATTCAAAGCGCTTTTAAAAGCCTCCTTTTGCCTTAGTATTTCATACTTTCACGGCTCGTAAACCGTGGAGTAAAAAATCTGAAGTTTTGAAATGTCCTCGATTATAATCAAGGCTTCTTTCAAGGATGTGTGCGGATTTATTACACCCAATAATATTTTGGATATTCATCCTTTAAGGATTTCTTTATCCAAACATTAGCGGTGAATAATAGATGAATTCCCCTCCCAAAATAAGATTTTTATAGTTTTTGGAATATTGGCCAATACCCTTTGGAGTTTTACAAACATGTTATAAAATCCAGAAATGCAAGAAAATAATTTGTGTTTAAGAAATCTATGCGAAAACACATTTTCAAAACTTCCAATATTTTTTTTTACATAAAAAGAACATTCAAAACATGTTAGAGTATTGGCCGTATGCATGAAAACAAAACATTTTTTTTTTGTTGACGAAAACCGGGTATTTTAATACCGGATTTGTATCTTTACAATATAAAAATACAAACCGATATTGACCAAAATACAGTAATAAAATTACAGAAAAATCACAAATTCTTTGAAATAATTTTTGAAAATTTTTTATTTTTTATATTTTTTTTAGGGCTGGACCCAGCGGGGCCCACGTGGCTGGGCTGAACCCAGCAGGCCTCATGTGAACAGTGAAATGTCTGATGTGAACAGTGAATAGCATTTCACTGTTCACGTGAATTATATTTGATGTGAACAGTGAAATGCAAGGAAATGCATGCACAACGACGAAGAGGGTGCAAACCTGGTGGCAGAAACGATGTTGAAGACGATGGCGAAGTCTCCCAGTGATGCTGGTGGCGGTGGAGAGGCAGTCGGCGAGGTCTCCCGGTGGTGCTGACGGTGGCAGTGGTTGGGAAGCGCAACTGTTTTCTGCAGTGTTTCTTCTCCTTTATGCAGACGCACGTACCTCTGTCTTCCTCCTTTTTGCTTCTGTCTGGTTCTTCTCCTCTTGATCTCAGGTGTTTCCTTCTGTTAGCTGTTCATCCTTCTCTGTGTACAATGGTCTCCCCTCTCGGTCGTCCCCTCACTGTCTCATTGCTTTTTTGTTTTGTTTCCTCCTCCCTCTCTTCTCTATCCGTTCCTTCTCCGGTTTCTTCTCTCTCTCTCTTCGGGTTCTCTCCTCCTCTCTCTCTTCGGTTTTCTTTGTTTTTCTTTGGGTTCTTTTTTTTTTCCTCTTCTTTTCTTTTTTTTTTTTTTTCCCTCCCTTGTTCTCCCTTTCGGTTCTCTATTTATAGAACCATGGGCGTGGCTTTTCACCGTGAAGCCAAGGAGCGGGTCGGGGAGCGGCTGTCCAGGCGGGCCTCCCTCGGCTTCGACAGCGCGGCGGGTGGTCGGCCAGTGTCTTCTGAGGCGTGGGAAGAACCTGCAGAAAATTAAATAATGCAAACTTTTCCTTCTTCCCCACTGTAATGTTCGAGGGAAGAAGAAAGTAAACAGTGCCGTTCAAAACGGCACCGTTCGGTCTCTCTTTTTTTTTTTTTTTTTTTATGCATGAAACGACGTCGTTTTGGATAAAACGCGCCGGTTCATTTTAAAATAAAGGCGCCAGAACATTTTTTGAATCAGTCCTTAATTATCTTTGTTCAATTCAAGTTCGTCCCTGCCAATTTCGGTCCGTCCCCATAGTTGGCCGCGTTTTCCACTTTGGTCCTTGGCCTCTGATTTATGCAATTTAGCCCTCAATTGATCAATAAACTTCTAATTTCTTCAATTAAGCCCCTGAATCAAATTCAAACAGCCCCCTCCATCTTTGCGCCTTCTCCAAATTGGTCCCTGGTTTCAGATTTTCACAATTAAGTCCCTAATTGGCCATTAAACTTCAATATTTATGCAATTAAACCCCTGATTTGACCTAATAAATTCCTAAAAAATATATTTTGGCCCCATAACTTAAATTTCATCTAATTAAAGCCCAAATTGACTTAAAAATCAATTTTTCTTGCAATCAAATCCCCTATAAATCTATTTAAAAAATCCAAATAAGTCCATAAACATCCAAATTTGGGTTTTTCTCCTCAAAATTCAAATTTTCCTTCTCAATAGGGCTCTCATCCTTCAAGAATATACTGTCAAAAAATCCGCTTTTGCATTTTTAAATTCCTTGACCAATTTCTGACCATTTTCTGAGTGCTTCTGCCTTCCGTTATTTTTCTAACCTCCTTTGGCTATTTATTTTATTTTTCATGGGGACCCAAAAATGGGTTACAACAACTGTCACCCTCCCAAATTTGCTAAACCACCCATCGCTACCCGTTTTCACTAGCCACCCAAACAGCCCACAACACTCCGCTTTGCCACTCCAAACAGCCACCCGACCACAGCCTCCACCCATCCCTTGGCCATCATCCCATGCTTGTTTATCTAACCCTTATGATGCAGGTTCAGATCGTCAATTGGTCTCCCCTCCTCATGGTCTTGGAACACTTTATAGTCCCTCCTCTGCTTCGCCCTCCCTGGCTAGCACTCCTGCCGCTTCAGTCTCTACCTCCAGCCCCTCCTCTACTGACAGTCCTATGCTTGAGGCTACTTCTTTATCATCCTCTCCCGCTGGTCTGCAACTTATGGTTGATTTGTCTTCTTATCAGCTGCCATAGGTCTCCTCGCTACAACTGTCTTCCCCTGCGTCTCCACTAGCACACAGCAGACATCCTATGACTCTTAGACCGCAGCAAGCAGCTAATCTAGTTGCTTCCACTGCCGCTACTTCTACCTCCACACGGGTACTGTATTCTCCCTCTTCTGAGCCTTTTGCATTCTCTGATGCTGACCGATATGCAGTTTGGCATAATGCTATGTGTGATGAGATCGCCGCTTTACGGGAAAATCGCACTTGGTCTTTGGTTCCATTTCATCCTTCGATGAACGTTGTTGGCAGTAGATGGGTATATCGGATCAAACGTCATGTTGATGGTAGTATTGATGATCGCAAGTCTACGGGCGGCTATCTTGTCTTTTTTGGTCAGACGCCGATTTCTTGGAAATCCGGTAAGCAACGCACTGTTGCTCGCTCCTCTACTGAGGCTGAGTATAAAGCCCTTGCTGATGGTACCGCTGAAGTCATTTGGCTTCAATACTTGTTAACAGATTTGCAGGTTCCCTCAGTCTCTGCCCCTACCATTTGGTGTGATAATCTTGGTGCTACCTATCTCTCAGCAAATCCTATCTTCCATGCTCGTACTAAGCATGTTGAAGTGGATTATCACTTTGTTCGTGACCGTGTTGCCAAGAAAGAAATTCAGATTCGTTTTATTCCCTCTCGAGATCAACTTGCCGATGTCTTCACTAAACCGCTTCCTGTTGCATCCTTTACTGCTTTTCGATTCAAGCTTCGGGTTGATCCCCCACCCTCAGCTTGAGGGGGCATATTATAGAATAGGATTCTAATATAGGATGTTGTAATCATTACAGTTACTCATGTATCTATCAGAATAGGATTCTAATATAGGATGTTGTAATCATTACAGTTACTGCAGTGTTCTACTGCCTCTATATAAATAGGAAGGTTGGCTAAGGCACAACCCAACACATTCTATTATTCTCAACACATTCTAATATAACAAAGTTCTGTTTAGGTGTCATGTTGTTCATACCAGACTGGACAAATTACTTCGGAAAACTCATGGATATTTGAAGACCGAAACTCTTGAATTGAATCCCTTTTTCGTTGAAATTCTTGAACTATCTTGATTGTTTGTTATTGGTCAAGCCGTTGGAGATTGAAGATTGAATATCAGTGTTTATAAATTGTCATTTCAGACCTCTTAATGCATTGAAGAGTTGATGTGTGGTAGTTGCAGCTGAAGAATATACGGACCAAATTAATAAATCTTTTTCGTAAAAATTAATTGGTCTCGTTGATTATTTGGTGCTGAAACAGTCTTTGAGAGTACTGACGTACTCCGAATTGATGCGAGGCTGGAACCTGTCAGTTTCGTCGAGAGTCAACCAACGAAACTAGAATTAATAAGTTTGTTGTTGGACGCAACATAAGGACTTGACAAAATTGAAAGACTACATTTTGGAAGACTTTCATGGATATTTGGCGATTTTCATTGAATTGATGGGTGGGTTAGAGACAGAAACTCTTGAATTTAACCCTTTTTTCGATGAAATCAATATTGGGAGGTTTCTTTTGTATTGGTCAAGCAGTAGGATATTGAAGAAAACTAATTTAGGCTTCACAAATCAGTAGAACATGGAGATATTAAAATTAGAATCCACTGCATCGGTCCACTTTCTGGGATACAACTTTTTTATTTATTTGATTTTTTATTCTTGAAGTGTTTTTTTATCAACGAAAAAATCATTTTTGCTCTTAATTTTATGATTTTTTTTGCAGTTTTAAGTGCATCAAATTTCGTTTTCTTTTTCTGCTTCATAGGGATTATCAATATCAAAAACAGAATTAATCTTCAAAAGTGTAGTGTCATTTGCCTTGTAAAGCAATTGTAATGGATAATGGCATAACCTTTGTTGCACTGCGCTTGCCAATCTCTTAAGGTATCTCATGTATCTAATATTAATTATTTTATCATTTTTGGCTAATAAAAATATTTATTCCTCATTAAATAACTACTATCTTGCACCATACCTAACTAGTAATTCTCTGAAAATAAACTTCCTTTTAGATTATAAATGATTGATTAATTTCCCTCCTATATATATGATATATGTCAAAAAATAAATTTGTTTGCTATCGCAAATAATATACTATATATGATGATCACTAGGGAAGGCAAACCCCATGTACAACGTACAATATTTAGATTTGTGATAAAAATCTAAAAAGAAAGAACAAAACCTGGTACATACAAAAAAGAAAGCAACAACTGTAGTGACAAACTAGTAGTTTAGCTATCTAAATCACATTGGAGTTTGCGGTCCTCTTTGTTTAGAGGGCTTTGGAGGCGGTGGTGGTGACGGCAACGTCGCTTTTATTGACAATCTCTTCAACTTGTGACTGGGAAAATTACTTGAAGGAACATCGTTTGATGCCCGCCCCGGAACATGCATGGAGGAGAAAAACAGGGCGCAAATTAACATGAACCTCAGGAAGCATGAAAGAAATGGAGCCATCGCTGCAACCACTTGAAGTATGAAAGAACCCCAGGAAGTATGACTTCAATTCATCGACATATCCATCATTTATATAGGCTTTCATATTAGTTTTCAACCCTTTGATTGTGTCTGCGTCCATAATTTATAGTCAACTTATTCCCGTTCGTAAGCATGAATGCATAAAAAAATATGCTGACAGAAAATTGATATATTCAGCATTTTACACGACATAACTTTTTATATTGTCAATATTTCTAATTAATAGCTTTGAAATTGTCAAAGTTTTCCAGTCCATACGAGGAGACATCAACCTTCAAGGGGAGAATTTAAGCGTTTTTGATATGAGTAAAGGTGTTTTATTTCTTGCGGTCAAAGAGAGGTTGTCTCGATAATTTTTTTTTGTTTAATTTCTCCCTTTTTTTTTTAATTTCTGTGTCCAATTACTCTTTTATTAGTTCTTAATTTCTTAATTCTTTGTCAACATTGACGTCTTCGTTTTTGTTTTTTTTTTAATACCACCTTTTCACCAAGATAGTGTTCTTTAGGAAATTTCTCTCCAAATGTAATCCACCAAACATATAACAGCCTAATTTTGGCTCACCATTATTTTCAAATCTGAATCTCGACAATCAGCCTAATTAGCTAGGAACAAGTTTCAAATTGTCCAAATCAAATTTTAGATAGACCACTTCAATTTGATCATATTTGCTCAGTGTCATAACCTAATTTTTGATCCTTTTATTTTAATTTTATTTACTAAAACTGATAAAAAAAAAATTGATAAATAATAATAATAATAATTAAATAAACATGTAAAAATAAAATAAATGAAGAATGAATTAAAATTTGGATTAAGGGCAACATGATTGGAAGTTTAAAGATTTAATTAAATTTTTTACTAGTTAGTTAATCAAGTTAAGGGTTTAATTGGAGAATTGATAAATTTTGAGACTTAATTAAGCTTGGAATTAATTTAATTAATCCAAATTTCATAACCCAATTTTTGACCTTTTTATTTTAATTATTTTATTTTCTAAAAATTGATGAAATACAAGTAAAAATAAAATAAATGAAAAATAAATTAAAATTTGGGTTAAGGGCAACATGATTGGAAGTTTAAAGATTTAATTAAACTCTCGACTAGTTTAATTAATTAAATCAAGGGCTTAATTGGAAAATTGATTTAATTAAAATTTAGATTATTTTAATTAATGAAATCAAGAGTTTAATTGAAAAATTAATGAGTTTGAGGACTTAATTAAACTTTGATTTAATTAATTAAAGAAATCAGGGGTGTAATTAAAGAAATACCAAAGTTTGGAGTTGATTCAAGGAAAAATTGCTAGAAAATTAAAGTTCAAGGACCAACTTGAATAGTCCAAAAACCCAAGATTGTTGTGTAAATGGCGCTATAACTCAAGGATTCAATTGAATTTAATCCAAGGGCACAATTAGAAATCAATTATTTCTGATTAGGATCCCAATTGTTAAGTTTAAACTATTTAGGGACCAAATTGAAAAATAGTCATGCCCAAGGACACAACGACGCTATTTTGGAAGTATTGTTCATCGTCTCTTACGTTTGCGCGGATGAAGCCGGTTCAACAGGGAAATCTGCAACAATTCAATCCGATCAAGGGCCGCATCTCCTGCCCATTATCCCCAGGTTGCTATTTTCAGAGCTAGGAGTTTAATTGCAGAGAGGTGGCACTCTGTTTTTTCGAGAAAAAAAAAAAAACAGAAATGAACATGCCTCACGATCGTGAGGCACGAAGCCATTCTCTGGCTTTATATAAAAGCCAGAGAAGGCCATAAGAGAAGGGGGGAGGGCCTCAGCAACAAAAGGGGAGCTGATGAAAAAAATCAACCCAGAAACCAGAGCAAAGACAGGAGGAAGAACACTAGAAACCAAGGTTGTCAATTCCGTTTCGATAGGTGTTTCATTTTTTCAATTGAAATGGAATGTTTCAGTTTCGGAGTGTTTTGGTGTGCCGTTTCGGGGTTGTACTGTTATATATATATATATATATATATATAAAATTCAAATTCAAGATAAATTAATTATAAATAATGCAATACAAACACAATGCCAAACAAATATAATTTTAAATTTTAAAATATTTCTAAATAGTCAAGATTAAATAGATCTTTAACTTAAAGTAATTCAACTTAAACAAAATATCAAAATATTATAAAAGTAAAATGTTTTAACAAAAATATTTTAAATATAAAGCTAGGTCAATGTTATGTTTTGCTCAAATTCCTACAAAATATAAACATGAAAAAAAAACATGAATATAAACCATATATATTAGTGATAAATCTAATTTAAAAAAATTAATATTATTGTTAATGAAAATAGTAATAATAATTTTTAATAATATTATTAATATCATTGTTATTGAAAATAGTAATGAAAAAGAGTTTTTTTTAATAATCGAGTGGTTTAATTAATGAAATTGAGCAAGGTTCAATTTGATTCAATGACTTTTTAAGAGTGGAACGGAACATGTGAAATGAAACCGGAACGTTTCAAGCGGAATTTAGCCGAAAAATCCGGAACGGACCAAGATTTAAAATGAGATAAAATTTGTTCCGTTTTGTTCCGTTTTTTAAATTGGTATGGAATGTTTCGGCCATTCCGGACGGAACAGAACAAAATTGACAACCTTGCTAGAAACAGAGAAGGAGTGGAAGACGAATAACACAGGGGATTGAAACAAGAAAAAACAGGGGGCAGAGCTGGAACCGAAACAACAAAACTGGGGAAAGAATCGGCAAATCACAGAGCCGAACAAAGACTAAAACCTGGGGAACTAGAGAGAGGGAGAGACTGGGAACGAATAAACAAACTAGAGACAGAGAGAACAAGAACATAGACACACAGAAGAACAGAGACGGAGAGAAACAGAACCAGGAGAAACAGAGAAACAGAGAAACAAAGAACGATCAGAAAGAAAGAAAGTGAAAAGGGAAACATAAGGTTATTGTCCAGCCAGCGCGCCTTCACCATCATCATCATCTTCATCCCTTTCGTTTCCTGTACCGATGTAAGCCCCGCTTCCTTTGCATTTCGGATCATGTCAACGACGACTCCTTAAACAAAGAATATTTCCATTAAAAACAGGATGTCAAAAATCAATTTTTTTCAAAGATTTAATAATAATTTTTAAAGCCATTACGATATCTGGTGCGACAATTGTCATTAACATTTTTTTGTCAATTTATTAGTTCATATATTTTAAGATTTATTTTTTTTTCTTAAATAACTTATTTATTTTTTCTTGATTAAGAGAATCATGATATAGTGAAAATGTACTTGTAACATTGTTTTATTTTTCTATTATATTAAAAATTAAAATTCTATTTTTTTTTTATTAACTCATATGATGCTAGCTTAGCTTTATTTTATTATATGTAATCATCAATTTTTTTATTTACATTTATATTTTTTACTTGAAATATAAAAATATGTTAACGACTTCTACATATTTATTTTTTTGTATTAGAAAACAAATTATCTGACATGCAGCTAGGCGAGTTAAATAAATATGTTAATATATATTTTTTTGTATTTATTTTTACACATAGTTCTTAATTAATTTTATTTAATTAAATGCATATATAATTTTTTAATTAATGATTAGGGATTTTCTCTTTTGTTAAAAGACGTGTTAAAAAAGCTTGTATATTCTTTATGTTTTATCAAAAATACTTTTATCTATATGAGTAAAATACAAATCAAAATTTTATTCATTTGCTATTTTTCCTCAAAAACAAAATCTCGGTAATTTTATCCATTTGCGAAAGCAATAACGAGTATGTGTGTGTATATATATATGCACAAGTTATCTCATTAAATTCAAAATTTAAATAGAAAAACAAAATTTCATGCTAAACTCACAATTATATTAATAGCAAGAGATTAACATTGTCATTATTCTTTTGTGACAAAATAACAATCCAAAACGGACTTGCGTGAATCACAGGCAGCAGGACAACGCATGTGAACATATTAACGGCACGTCTGACAATACAATGCCATCAATGGTGGTGGCGGTGGAAATATAATGGGTTCGTGATGAATTTGTGTGTTGGGTTTTGGAGAAGACGGTTTCGGCGTCCCAACTCTTCTAGATTCTGGCTTCACCTTCACTTCAGCAGTGACATGCTCAGTGGAAGCTATTTTAACAGTGCCTGACTCGCGATCACTGCTGTCAAGAGCAAGCATGATGTTGATGCCTTTGCTTGGATGATATATTTGCAACATCACAGCAAGAATTATAATTATAAGAAGGAGAAGAAGAAGAGATTGTTGATGGTTATATGAGTTTAAATTTTAATACCTCTCATCTTTCCCAGTGGGTATGCTGCCTTCAGTTTATGCGGAAACTTCCGGTGGGTATACTCAGCCGTGTCATAGGCCTGAACCATGCAGATAGGTGGAGGAGTTAGTACTATGAGTCCATGAAGCAACATGAACACGATCGAGTTTGAAATTTTACTCATTTGGGAATCGATGTAGAGATGTTATGTGTATGTGAAGTGCTCTATGTTTTTATGCTGTCTTGGTATGTGAACTAATTATGCATCAAATAGCTAGGAAGGCTAAAGCAAACCGTGTCTTGGTAGTTGATGGCTGCAAAATTTCAACCTTGCTGGCGACACGCGGCACGAAGTTTCCTACAAAAGATGATTGAAGTTAATTTTGGTCCTCCAACTTTCCAATTTCAACTCTTATGGTTTCCATATTTTCTCCAAATGGGGAATTCATTTTCTTTGGCGATGATGAGAAGTATTATTCTTTTTGTTCTTTATTTCTTGGAAACAAAAATCCCAATCCATAACAAAGAAAAACTTATTGGTATAAGAAAGAATAATTATATCAAAAACATTTATATCAACTTAAAAATTAAAATTGTCGCTCTATTAAATTAGAAAACACTGTTTTTCATCTAAAACTTGTGTGTTTCTTTAATAATAAAATGAATTTTGTTCATCAGTTTTTTATAATATAATCAAATATGAAAAAAGATTTCCAACAAACAATCGAGAACTAAATTTAAAGGCATAGGATCAATTTATTTTTATGTTTATTTTATAGCTATGTTTTTGCTAAGATTATAGAAAATTAATCATTATTTTTATTTATTTTTGGGTTTTCGAGAAACATATATTTCAAATTATATTACTCTTATTATTTAAATTTTATTATTATTTATTATAATTTCTTGTGAAAAATTCCTATTTAATGAATTTCTAATTAAGTGACAGTAGAATAATTTTAAATATATTTTCATAAAAAAAGGTTAAGAACAAGTTTAAAATAATTTTTCCCAAATTTTTGAAAAATAATTGATTTAAAAAACAATTGCTTAATAATTAAAAAGAAGAAGTAAATAGGAAAAGCAAAATGTGTTTGGTCGGACCAAACATGAATGGCCTCGGGAAAAAAAAAAGAGAAAAGAGTGAATTGATTTTGGTTCATCTAAACTTCAATTGTACTTCATTTGAAAAACTAAGTTTTATAAGCAGTTTTATATCAAAGAACTATCCTAATCTCTTAAATAAAAGTTTTTTGAATTTAAAATTTATATATACTCAAGTTATTTTAAATAAAAATAATAAAATTTAAATATATAATTACTAAATTATCAAAACTCTAATATCATTTTAAAAAATCTTCTCCATCATTGTAACATAAAAACCTAGTTTTTTTTTAATATTTTTTTAATAAGTTTCATTAACAAACTTGGCAAGGTGCTAGCTTTTAGTCTTTTGGAAGACGCGTCATTTCCTGACAGTCAGGCCACTTTTTAGGCGAGTCCATGTCCCTGTGAAATTTTTTGTCATATTTCCATCAGTACTTTTCTTGCATGTTGTCAAATTGCTTTTGTCTACTCGTTTGCCCATGTCTTGTTTTATATTTTAAATTGTAATTACATAGGATCTTACGCCAAGTTCTTTTAGTTACTCTTTATTTCTTCACCATTAATGAATATATAGAAAACACTAGGAACGAGAAAAAACCTAAAAAATCAATTAAACTAAGAAAACTGGAAAAAAATAATTGAAGAAACTGAACCATAAAAAAAAACTGATTAAAATTTTTAAAAAACCAACCGGTTCGATTTAGTTTCGGTTTTATAAGCTTAAAACCGAAAAAACCAAACTGAACTAAACTCAAACGGAGCCAAACCGGTTTGAACTGATTTTTTTCTAAAAAACTGAACCAAAAACAGTTGGTTTGAACCGGTTTTGGTTTTTTTAAAAAAAATTGGTTTTGTTACTTTTTTATATATATAAAAACGAACTGAATAAAAAATGATCACCCCTAGAAAACACTAGATCATTGCTTGCCTTACATCGAGGGTATGATGACATTATATTTAAATGTTAAAAAAATATTCAGGTGTTGTTAATGTATTTTTTAATAGATTTTTTTTTAATTATATGAAAATCAACATGATGTAACTTGGTCAACTTAATAGATTTAAAGACAACTCGAACAACCAATAAAAATATAGCTTGATTAAAAAATTAAGACATCATCTTTTTTATATTAATATTAAAATGACAACATATTAGATCTGCTCAGATCAACTCAAATATAGATCATAAGACTCTGATAATCCTATAAATAACAATTTTTAAAAAAATATATTATTTAATTTAATTAAAAAATAAACTGGTCAACTTTGATTATGCTGAGGAGAATCATCATCTGGGATACGTCTTTGCAAGACCATCTTGTTGTGTGTATTCACTGTATTGTAGCTGGTTGTGTGTATTCACTGTATTGTAGATTGAGTTGATCATCTTGTACTTATAATAATTTATTTTGAGTTCAGGAATTTATTTATATGCAAGATATATAGGTTTTAACATCTCAACCATGTGTCAATTATAACATAACTTTTTTATTCTTATTTTCTTTCCTACTTCTCATCTTATTCCTAAATCAAATATTTTATTATCAGAAGCAAAAATGAAGTTTGAAAATTTTGAAGTCATAATTGATGTCTAAATTAAAGAGAAATGGATTTTAAATTTGTTTAATTTGGATACAATTGAAAGAAATTAAAGTTAAAGGATGAGTTTGGAATAAATAACCAAGTTAGAAAATCAATAAAGAGCGTAATTTAAGAAAAACAATTGAAATTCAAAAAACAAATGAAGAATTGAAGGACTAAGGACTAGAATGGATAAACTGGAGGATTTAGAGGACATGTTATAATTCTGTCAGGGGTACGATTGAAAGAAATGAAAACAAAAGTGAAATTGACTGAATTAAGAAAGATTCAAAGCCCCAAGGACTGAAACGCAAAAGGCGCTAAAATACATGAAATCAGGCTTTAACTCTTAGAATCCACTACAGATTTCGTGCCAAAATGCTCACTCAATCAGCCTCCCTCCAAGACTTGCAGCCATCCTTTTTATTTTGATGCAAGATTTAGCTTTCAAAATCTGATCCTATCTCCACGAATCAAGAAAAGACCAATCAATGGTCAATAACTATGTTGATTTCCAAGATTACCTCCAAAGATTGGATGCTAATAAAGGCAGTGATTTTCTTTCCTTTCATATAAAGACCAAGACCCTCCTATAAAAGAAAAAAATAGAGGAAGCACAAGGCACAAGGAGAGAAGATAAGTGAAAAAAAAGAAGAGAAAACACTAGAGAAAGAACGCTGGATAGAAGAAAATCGTGAGAAGGAAGGGAAAAAGACAGAGAATGGAATAAAAGAAGTTAGTGATAAGAAGAGGAGAAGAAAGGCCGAAGCAACGTTGTTTTCTTCTACTGCTACAGATTCTCTTTTAATTCCAAGTCTCTGCAAGTCGTCCTTTATTTTTCAGCAGCTTTTAAAAACCATGATCAAATTACCTTTTATTCGTTTTATATTTGTTAGATGAATAGTGAACTGAGATGGGAGTCCCATATCATCACCACCATGAATGTTTTGAGTATGTTGTAATCTTTCAAATCCCATAGTTGAAGGCAAGAACATGATACACGAGTTTTGCTCTCTCATTGAAGTTTTTTTTTTTTACCGTTGATTGCCACAGAACTTGTAAGGAGAACTTTGAAAATTTAAGATTGTAAGAACCCCTCACCTGCGGTATGCTAGAGTAATTTGAACTTTTGACGCCTTTTATTTCTTCTCTGAAATTTAAGCTGACACCTGCAATATGCAGAAGTAAACAAAAAAAAGAAAGCAGTTCTCGTACTTTGGTCATATATTTTGAATAGAAACAGAAGTGAAAAAGAATGACTTCTTTAGGATGCATTGGTTGATGATTCAAGAAAATTAAAGGAGATGTAGGTGGCGAAGAAATTTCAAAACCAAGTTAACTTGTAGTTTTACATAATTCAATGACTAATGTACCTCAAGAAAAGGGAGTCTTGGGAAATGAATCCTGCTTTGCCCGTGAACTCCAATGAATGATTAATGTTGAAATATTGCTAGAGGTTCTGCCTTAACAAACAACAGCTCTATTATGAGTGCCATTGTCTGGCGTTATGAACTAGTAATCTCTGTTTCACCTTTTATTGTTTCTACACCCGAAGGTAAACTTTTGACCATATATCTGTTGAATATTGCTGCTTTTCTCTTGAAAGAAATTACAGATGTGGAGTGAAATTCTTCAAATTTATTGAATTTAGTTGTGAAGGACAAACTCACAGGGTGATGAGCATGTGCATGTTTCATTTTATAAGTTTAAAAAGTTCGAAGCAAACGACTCTTTGAGTAGCTTTGACATCTTCCATGGTTTCTTGAGCATGCCCCCAAATCCGATCCACAAGTAGAAGTCGTCCAACGTGACTGGTTGAGATCATATATTTTTAGATTCAACGACTAAGTAGATATCAATGTCATAGTCCAGGATAGCTTTACTAATTGTTCTACATTTAGACATAGAACCCAGTACACAACATTCCATGATAAAATCATAATAGAGGATAAAAAAAAAAAACAAACCTGACTTTGAATTCTGGAGTTTACTGCTCGAATGCTAGAGTCCAAAGAGTCTTGACTCTGCTCTGAATCGCCTGACACAAAAACTGCTTTTTTTAGTTGATTATAACATTCTTCTCGCTGCTCCTAAGAGTGATGATATTTCATACCATCTTGCAGGCTTACATCAAGAGGCCTAACTGCTATACTGGAAGATTTTTGGGTCGTGTCCTCAAAATCCATGACGCCCAGATCATCATGGCTGTAGTTTTACTTCGGCCCATGCATGAGTTGGGTTGCAACACTAAAGCCTTCTCTTGTAATTCTGTTTCTTCTGAGGCTAAAATAGCCAACAGCAAGGTCGTACAATCAAGAACATTTTGTTGCTTTTCAAAATTCCATAATTTCAGGAAACAAGGATAATGGATGTACAGGCATGTTTGCTGCAGCATTGGGATCGAAGATAGCAGCCTTTTCCAATCTGTCAAGGCACTGATTAATAATAATCTCAACGTCATGAACATCAGCTTTCCAGGATGAGGATGGTCAGAGGGGATAGCCTTGTCATCGTTTACAGTTTGTGTGTCTTCATCTTCAGATTCTGAGTTTAGAGTTTGTATCCTTGGAATGCTCAGTAGATGATAAAACATGGACGAAGGATGGATTTATCTCTGATATTGTAATATCTACCTTCTCACCATCAATCTCTAACTTAAATGTATCATTCGGTGGAGCAAGAGAGGTTGTACCAAGTAAAACTCAAACTCCAAAAAACTGAGTTGTGGCTAATACTACTAAGATCATACTCAATAATCTTTCCCCTGATTTTGTTAAGACAGAGCTGATGTAGTCCTTGTTCTATGCTGCTGAAGGTAGACCAGAGATGTTAACCCATGCAAATCTGTCTGACGCCCTGTCAGTACATATCCATTCTCTAAGCTTTTCAAAAATGGTTTTCCAATCCAAAAATTCTGATTCTCACGCATCCGTCATAGCTTCATGTGTGTTTGAAGGTTATGACTGCCTGAGTTGCACCCCAAAATCTAAAACGAATCAAGTTTTTCCCCATTTCATAGTAGCTTAGATTTGATGTCAGTATAATCCCCATTAGGAGGGACAACACCCACCAGACTTCTTTTCAACCATTCGACATCTTTAGATTGTCAGATTGCAAAAAATTATAGTTATGATTTCCTAACTTGCTCGAGGACTTGGGTCCCTTGGAGCAAGTTATTATTTAAATTATTTTGTTCTGTCTGAAATCTGAATGTTTTTTCAGGATAGTAAGTAATATCTTAGCACTTGAACTCAATATGAGGAAATTATTAGCTAATTTCCAGAAAACAAATCCATTATCGTAGTATTAGTACAAATACTATTAACCTAAACTACGAAATGAAGTTTATTACGACAAGCACTTTAGGTAACTTTCTTGTCGCCGGAAAACCATTAGCCACCAGTTTAAGTCTCTAAGATTCCATTGATATGTATCATATTTGTGATGATATTATTGGAATGAATAAGAGTATTTTACATATAATGGTATACCTCCATTAATTAGAATAATATTTGAATGAATATAAGTATCTTTTGTATATTGTTATGTATCAAATTTATTATTAGGATGGATATAATTACCTTACATTTGATAGTAATTAAAAACTTCTAAAAGAGCATCTTTTATGAGAATTGCTAATTGCATTGAAAGTTTCAGTTTTCATGACCAAAACCAAATCTTTTGAGTTTTCCTTTTAAAATAATAATAAAAGACAATACTCAATGGAGCAAGAAAGGGCTCCATAAGGAACCAAAGATCTCTTCACCAAAAGGATAGGAAGTATAGCGCTGTGGAGCATATTTGTTTCAAGAGGACGAGTCGGACAAACAAATGGAAACAGAAGCTCAATAAGTCTACAACAGAAAGGGGGACCTATGTTTTCAAAATAGGTAACAAAAAAAAAACATACATGCTATATTGTCATAACACTAACCTGGCAGGAGAATGTGTGACGAAAGCCAAAATAGTTCCAAGTTTTTGGGAATCACTAAGAGACAATCTCAAGTCAACGGAGCTATGGAAAAGAATATGAATTGTGAACCAACACTGTTTCATTTCCTCAAGGTAAGATGTTTTTCTTTTGAAGTTTGAGATGGGCAGGTCACCCGATATTGAGACCATTTCTTAGAAAAAACGTGGAGTTTTCTAAGAAATTTTTAGGATGGGCAGGTCACCCCGATATTAAGACCATTTCTTAGAAAAGCGTGGAGTTTTCTAAGAATTTTAAGAGGGGTCGATCGCCTGATATTGAAACCGTTTCTTAGAAAAGCGTGGAGTTTTCTAAGAATTTTAAGATGGATCGGTCACCTGATATTGAGACCATTTCTTAGAAAAGTGTGGAGTTTTCTAAGAATTTTTAGATGGGCAGGTCACCCGATATTAAGACCATTTCTTAGAAAAGCGTGGAGTTTTCTAAGAATTTTAAGAGGGTTGTTCGCCTGATATTGAAACCGTTTCTTAGAAAAGCATGAAGTTTTCTAAGAATTTTAAGATGGGTCGGTTACCCGATATTAAGATTTATTCCTTAGAAAAACATGGAGTTTTCTAAGAATTTTAAGATGGGTAGGTCACCCAATATTGAGACCATTTCTTAGAAAAGCGTGGAGCTTTCTAAGAATTTTAAGAGAGGCCGGTCACTTAATATTGAATCGTTTCTTAGAAAAGCGTGGAGTTTTCTAAGAATTTTTAAGATGGGTCGGTCACCCGATATTGAGATTTATTCCATAGAAAAGCGTGGAGTTTTCTAAGAATTTTAAGATGGGTCGGTTACCCGATATTGAGATTTATTCCTTAGAAAAACATGGAGTTTTCTAAGAATTTTAAGATGGGTAGGTCACCCAATATTGAGACCATTCTTAGAAAAGCGTGGAGCTTTCTAAGAATTTTAAGAGAGGCCGGTCACTTAATATTGAACCGTTTCTTAGAAAAGCGTGGAGTTTTCTAAGAATTTTAAGATGGGTCGGTCACCCGATATTGAGATTTATTCCTTAGAAAAGCGTGGAGTTTTCTAAGAATTTTTAGGATGGGCAGGTCACCTGATATTGAGACCATTTCTTAGAAAAGCGTGGAGTTTTTCTAAGATTTTAAGAGGGGTTGTTCGCCTGATATTGAAAACGTTTCTTAGAAAAGCATGGAGTTTTCTAATAATTTTAAGATGGGTCGGTTACCCGATATTGAGATTTATTCCTTAGAAAAACATGGAGTTTTCTAAGAATTTTAAGATGGGTAGGTCACCCAATATTAAGACCATTTCTTAGAAAAGCGTGGAACTTTCTAAGAATTTTAAGAGAGGCCAGTCACCTAATATTGAACCGTTTCTTAGAAAAGCGTGGAGTTTTCTAGGAATTTTAAGATGGGTCGGTCACCCGATATTGAGATTTATTCCTTAGAAAAGCGTGGAGTTTTCTAAGAATTTTAAGATGGGCAGGTCACTTGATATTGAAATCGTTTCTTAGAAAAGCGTGGAGTTTTCTAAGAATTTTAAGATGGACCGCTCACCCGATATTGAGATTTATCCCTTAGAAAAGCGTGGAGTTTTCTAAGAATTTTAAGATGGCAGGTCACCCGATATTGAGACTGTTTCTTAGAAAACATGAAGTTTTCTAAGAATTTTAAGAGGGGCCGGTGACCTGATATTGAAACCGTTTCTTAGAAAAACGTGGAGTTTTCTAAGAATTTAAGATGGGCCGGTCACCCGATTTTGAGACCATTTCTTAGAAAAGCGTGAAGTTTTCTAAGAATTTTAAGAGGGGCCGGTGACCTAATATTGAAACCGTTTCTTAGAAAAGCTTGGAGTTTTCTAAGAATTTTAAGATGGGCCGGTCACCCGATTTTGAGACCATTTCTTAGAAAAGCGTGGAGTTTTCTAAGAAATTTTTTTAAATGGACCGGTACTTGATATTGAAAACCGTTTCTTAGAAAAGCATGGAGTTTTTCTAAAATTTTAAGATGGGCCGGTCACTTGATATTGAGACTATTTCTTAGAAAAGCGTGGAGTTTTCTAAGAATTTTAAGATGGGCAGGTCACTCGATATTGAGACCATTTTTTAGAAAAGCGTGGAGTTTTCTAAGAATGTTAAGAGGAGCCGATCACCTGATATTGAAACCGTTCCTTAGAAAAACATGGAGTTTTCTAAGAATTTTTAAGGTGGGCAGGTCACTCGATGATGGGGTCCATATTCTTAGAAAAGCATGGAGTGTTTTCTAGAAAATTTTAAGATAGGCAGATCACCTGATAGGGAGACCATTGTTTAGGAAAAGCACTAAGTTTAGCATGATCGGACAATTTATCTTTACAACACTTACTACGCGAAGCACTTGACAAATTTTGCTTCGTAAGCATTTTGCTTCGTAAGCAGTGTATACCCGTTTTGAACCGAGTATAGCTCATGTTTGTTGGAAAAATTGATAAAAGCATAAAAAGAAATATTTTTTTTTTGAAACCCTGTTTGAGCTGTTTTCTGCTCTCTTTATCCTTCCCCTTTGCTGCCAAAATCATCAGGTTTCTTAGATTGACTAGAATGCTAAATTCATTCTTCGTTATCTTGTTTTTGAGGTTGAATAAATCCTTCAGAATTTGCACTAAAAAATGGTTCTGCTGTTGTCGCAATTTTTTTGTTCCAACTTAGGCTATGATTCTGACTCAGTTTCGTACGATATCTGACCATCCTAGATATATTCTATCACTTATTACATGTTGAAAAATTGGCGTACACCTTTATTAGGTCCTAGGGATCATTGTTCTTAGGGCAGATTCTCAGTCAGATTTGGATGTTCAGCATTGTCAGATCAAGCACCTTTTTGACCAACTAGATTACTGCTAGTTTCTGTTATGTAAAAAGATTTTATCTCACTTTGACTCCTTCATCAAAGTTGTAGTCCTAGACGCATAGATGAATTTGAGCTTTTGAATCACTTGATTCCTATATCAGAGGCTCAAGATGTTCCCGTTTGAATATCCAGCGTGAAGGTAGAGAATTCTACCGCGAGAAGGATATTGACCCGAATCTGCACTAAAGAAACTCTATTTTTGGCCTAGTTTTTGTGATTTTTGTTCTTAGTTCATACTCTCAGTCATATCAAGATTCTTGGCATTCATCAGTTTTTGAGTTAGATCCGGAGATCCCTTTTGACCAACCAATTTACTGCTAGATTCTGTTCTATAAAAGGATTTTATCTCACTCCGACTCCTTCATCAAAGTTGTAGTCCTATACGCGTAGATTAATTTGGGCTTTTGAATCACTAGATTTTGAAATCAGAAGCTCAAGATATTTCCATTTGAATATCTAACGTGAAGGCAGAAGTTCTGCCGCGAGGAGGATATAGCCTAAGTTTGCGGGACTAATTCGAAGGATTTTTTTTGGACCAAGGACTGAATCGAAAAGTGCTAAAATGAGGATTTAATTGAAGAAGGATATTGGAAGCTGGAGAGGGAGCTAGATCATCATAAATGACGGGATTTCTACCACACCGAATGAGGAAAATCACGTTTTTGTGCAGCTATAATTCATAGGAGACAGCAGCCTTTGACAGCTGCAAAATGCCATAAAAAGAATAACCTCACCATCATCTAATGGCTAGGATTTTATCCCTAACATAGATGGCTGGGATGATGTGTTAATGTTGGAAAGAAATCACTAGAATCAGCACATAATCAATGAGAATATTGTAGCTTCCTCATTTGTATTATTTGGATGCAAATTAGCTGGGATTTGCATCCTAGATTAATGCATTGAATCTTTCCTAATAAGATCTGTGTATAGACTATATAAACTATGCCTCTGCTGACCTTAAAAAAAGAGGAAGACGGCAGCAAAAAAGAGCACAAAAAGAAAAAAAAAATGGAGAGAAAAGAGCAGGAAAAAAAAAGAAGAAGCCAAAGACAGGAGAAAAAACACAGAATAGAGAAGGTTTCTTTCATTCTCACAGTAACGTTACTGTGAGGTTGGGAGGATTGACAGTAGAAGAGAAGAAAAAGAGAGCAAGAAAGGAGCATAAAAAAGAAAGAAAGAAAACCAAGGCGAAAAAAGGAGAAGAAAAACGAGAAAAGAAGCAGGGACTGCTTTCCAGATTGCTCCCTTTTCTGTAAAATAAAATCTGTAGAATAAAGGAGAAGAAAGTGCAGATAACCAGTAGAGAGAGAGGGACGAAGATTGCAGAAGTTAAAACTCAGGAGATGAACAAAGAATAGGGGAGAAAGAGCTGGAACAGATGACAACACTGATAGCCTCGCCAGCAGCCTTCAGCAGCATTGCAGCTCCTTCGTCTGCCTCCAGAAAGTGTAGATAACCAGTAGAGAGAGAGGGATGAAGATTGCATAAGTTAAAACTCAGGAGATGAACAAAGAATAGGGGAGAAAGAGCTGGAACAGACGACAACACTGATAGCCTCGCCAGCAGCCTTTAGCAGCGTTGCAGCTCCTTCGTCTGCCTCCAGGTATGTTCTCTTCACCTTTTTTGCATGCATTTTCCTTTGTGTTTGTACTATTCAAGTGAAATATAATTCACTTAAACAGTAGCCGGGTCTTCTTTAAATGTTTTTTCCCTTTTGAATAATGTCTTGGCGTGTGAATGTGTCATCCCTGTACAAGCATGGTTTATCATTTATAGCAGTGGAGTTTGTTTGTTATAAAAAAGTGTGCACTAGTTTATCATTTATGCTTAAGCACTAGAGTGTTTGTTATAAGAAAAAATATATTTTCTTGTGTGTTGCATACGGCCAATACCCTAACATGTTTTGAACGTTTTTTATATATACAAAAAATATTGGAAGTTTTTAAAAAATGTGTTTTTTTGCATGGATTTCTTAAACACAACAAAAAATTATTTTCTTGCATTTCTGGATTTTACAACATATTTGTAAAACTCCAAAGGGTATTGACCACTATTCCAAAAAATATAAAAATCCTATTTTGGGGGAATTCATCTATTATTCACTGCTAATGTTTGGATAAAGAAATTCTTAAAAGACGAATATCCAAAATATTATTGGGAGTAATAAATCCGCACACATCCTTGAAAAAAACCTTGATTATAATCGAGGACATTTCAAAAAAATTTTACTCCACGGTTTACGAGCTGTAATAGTACAAAATACTAAAAAATATAGGTTTTTTTAGCGCCCTAGAATTTCTAATTTTTTTTTTTGTTCCTCCTCCTTGCAATTTACGAGTCGCAAACTTTTGAAATACTAAGGGAAAAATAAGCTTTCAAAGCACATTGAATCTCCTTGGATTTCTATCCAAATAAATTTTATTTGAATCAAAACCTAGGAAAATTGATGGGATTAGAAAACACCAACACCATAGCAATTATAGAGCAAACCAAATACCATGCAGCTTACCTTAGGTAGGGCGTACTAGGAGTGCTAATACCTTTCCTTTACGCAACCAGTCCCTTGCCTTAGAATCTCTAAAAGACCAGTTAGGGTTCCTAGTGACCAAAATACTAGGTGGCGACTCCTTTACACAAAAACAAAAAAAATCCTGAAATTCAATCGAAAGTCGCTGCTCTGCCGCGCTTCGCCGCGAGGGTGCGACAAGGTCCTTATTTTATTTTTCTAGATGTAGAAATATAATCCCCGTATTAATTATATTCTACTTCTTAATTTCTAAAAAATATTTAATAAAGTCATATTTAATTAAATCATCCCAGATTAATTTCTGACTAATAGTTCTTAATGTGTGCAATCCATTAGATTCCTAATATGTTGGTCCAAATATAAATTATATTATAATTAAATAGAATTAAATATATTAAACAATTTAATTTATTATTAATTAAATAAATAATTAATTTATATTTTGAAGATTAAAATATATCGTCTAACAATATATCATAATCCCAAAATATTAAAAGATTAAACCTCATGGCAACCTATTCTAACCATCCAGTATTGCAACTTGAGTCAAGATAATGAGATAAAACCCATATAAGCAAATTGTCAAAAAACAATAAAACTTGATTCTTAACTAACTCAATATTTAAAGGATGAAATTAAAATAAAATACCAATTAAAAAAAGATTGAAAAAAAAAACAACTTGAATCCACCCAGATTAACATATCAAACCTTTG
Organism: Populus alba; assembly: GCF_005239225.2. Taxonomy (NCBI): domain Eukaryota; kingdom Viridiplantae; phylum Streptophyta; class Magnoliopsida; order Malpighiales; family Salicaceae; genus Populus; species Populus alba. The sequence continues at coordinate 6,089,413 of NC_133302.1, forward strand.
ATTCGGATCAAGATACTGATATAACCCAATTAAAAATAAACTAAAAAAGTTACAAATCTCAATTCCTAACCAAATAAATATTTAAGGATTAAATTAAAAAAAAAAACTCAAATAATGAGAATCAAATTTAATATTCAAAATAAATGACATCTTACTTTGCTATTTTAAAAAAAGTGAGTTGTGGAAACAATAAAAAAGGAGAGAGAAAAAAAAACGAAAAGTAAAAAAGATTAGACCTTTGGAGCCAAACCCTATTTGACATTTTATATTTTTGTGATCATGCACTAACACAAATTATTTTAGGTATTGTTTAGAAACGCGGTGCAAATTATATTTTTTAAAATTTTAATTATTTTAATTAAATTTTTTATGTTTATGGATTTTTTGATGTGTTTGATATCAAAAATAATTTTTTTTAAAAAAATATATTATTTTAATGTTACAAATTCTCCACTCGTAATAACGGACCATTTAATGAACACAGAAGAGTGGAATCTCGCAATATAGTCAAAGTCGGGGCCAATTTCACTTGATCTTTGCTTCAAATTTCTTAACAATTACTCCAAGCTTACGTGGTTCAATATGAGCCATAAACATAGCATCAATTCTATTGAATTTTAATACAAAACGCGTATAGAAAAGTTGGCGATTTATAAGTGTGTTAAATTCAGAGCGTAGATCTCGCAATATAGTCAGACTTTTGAAGTCTTCCTCTTCATAAATATTATAAGTTTCCTGTGGGGCCGCAATTACAGGCTCGACGCATGCATACAGTATACAAATCTGTTATAAGGAAAGAATGACTTCCAAAATTTTATTTATTATAATTATATATTCACTTCCAGGCTACCTGTGTGACCGTGTCCACAAAAAAATCCTATAAGGAAACAAAGAGTCGTCGCCATAGCATAAAAACTCATTACAAGCGACTACATTATCGACAGAGAATTGAAGATGGGGACAGCGCTTCCACAACGCCGGAGTTGTATGCAATGAATGGTGAGATGGCAGATTTAGTTACGCCAAAAAACTCCTTTTTGCAGGTGATTTAGAAAATATCGGATATATTAGAATAATTTATTCAATGTACTTAGCATTCAGATTTAGAAAATATTTAAATATTTTTTTATTTAATAAAATTATTATAATATAAGTTTCCTTTAATGACCTGTAATCTTATTTTGCTTTGAATTTGCAGGGACATAATGTAACTGCTTCAAAGGGAAAAATTGGCGAGGCAATTGCTGAGAAGCTTGACCTGGAAATTCTGCTTTCTACTTCAAAGACGATACGTATTGTAGATGTTGGATGTTCAGTTGGACCAAATACCTTCTTAGCAATACAAAGTATAATAGAATCTATCGAAAGGAAGTATCAAGCACAAGAGCTCAACATTAATCAAAAGCCTGAATTCCAAGTATTCTTTAAAACGATCTAACATCAAATGATTTCAACACTCTGTTCTCCTCTCTCCCTCCCGATAGGCAATACTTTGCAGCGGGCGTTCCAGGGTCTTTCCATGGCCGATTGTTTCCTGAGGGTTCTATTCATTTTTTTATTCTTGTATTGCACTCCATATCCTCTCCAAGGTGCCCGAGGAGTTACTACACAAGAAACTCTCCGTCATGGAACAGGGGGCGGATTCACTATATTAATGCTCCAGATGAAGTGGTAAAATGCTTATGCTACCCAATATGCTAAGGGCATAGAGATCTTTTTAGATGCTAGAGCAAAAGAGATGGTGCCTGGAGGGATGGCAGTGATGATCTTCCCAGCCAACCCAACAGGGATCCCTTATTCCCAAACATTTACAGGGGCCATGTTTGAACTTTTGGAGTCCAGCATACTGGATTTGGCGAGAGAGGTGAGTCAAATAATTAAAGTGCAAAAATACATATCTTAGAAAAACATCTAAAAAAATCTCTGCGTTGAGTCCTAGAAATTCAATCGTTGTATTGTTTTATTGTCTATCCTTTTTTTACAGAATATTTATTAAGTGCTTCCATGTGATGTCTTCTCTAACAATTCTGCCATCATATTAATTATATGGGGGGTAACACAAATGACAAATATATATTTACTAATATCTGCTGCGCGCAGGGGAAGATAAGCGAAGCTCAAGTGGACTCTTTTAACTTGCCAATGTATGTACCATCTCTTGAGGAGATGATGGAGCTTGTACAGAAGAATGGATGCTTTGACATTGAAAAAATGGAGCTGACTAGTCCAGGAGTGCTCCACGAATCAATGACTAACACCTCGAGCATGGGGAAGGCGATCGTGATGCACGTAAAGAGCTGGCATGGAGAGAATGCTCATTCAACACTTTGGAAGTGAAATTATTGATGAATTGTTTAACCGATATGCTAGAAAATTCGAGGAGTTTCCTCACCATGTGCAGCCAAGCAAGAAACTTCAACTTTTTGTTGTTTTGATACGAAAGTTGATGCGTTTTGAAGTCGTTTGACGCTTCCTTTAAAATTGCTGCTTTTCATTGCTTTCAGGAATAAAGACCAGCTTGATTGATTCTCATCATGTATAAAGCACAGAAACTTGAGGGGTGTTTTATAATGTCTGTGAAGGAAAAAATGGTTCTCTGGATCATCTATGATGGGTCAATCCAATTCATATTAATATTATTTATATGACTAATATAATATAAAGAAAAAATGATGAAGAGTTATATCTGGTAATAACTTTAACTTTTCATCTTTATAAATATATTTATTAACATAGAAAACAACCGGAAGATGAGAGAAACGTGTTCTGAGAAGGGACTCTTAAAAACAAGGTACACTTCCAACATTGGCGTTAAAGCAAGGTTGTTACATGTTTTCTAGTTTAATAACATGTTTGATTCTGTTTATATAATGTTTTTAATAATTAAATGTTGTCTGAGGACCTGATATTTCTGATATTGTGCAAGTTTTTTCTGTTTAATTGCAATCCTTTGCTTTCTGCAATTTTATTGGTATTTGCCAACTGCAAGTCAAATTGTCTGTGTGGTGCGCATGTATGTTACGTGTCTGATTTATATGCACACATGTTTAATGACGGACTCTCAACCGACACAAGAGGGTGGTTGAATGGTGTGTTGCGTGACTCTTTCAAGACAGGTTGGGACCTACCTTACCAGGTCTGGGTATAAAAATTTAGAGAGCAATGATTCATTGTACAAATTCAAATAATATAAAAATTAAAAGATAATTTGAATCCCATTTAATTCTTGTTACAAAGGTTCGAACTTATGCCATGAGATAAACTTTAAACAATTCCTTACCATTGGACCACATAAATGTTAATAAAAAAAACAATATATTTGTAGAAATTGAAAGTAGATAAAAGAAGCAAAAACAGAGGATGTGTGACTTAAATCTGATGCCGCCAGGCTACTGTGTTGTTTTGGAGATGTGTATAAACAATTTATCTTAATTTGCACTTAGCTTCTGTCAGTTCAAACTTGAATAAAAATATGGAAGCAAAAGTGTAATAGCCTGATTCGACAGAGGCCAGCCCAGGTTCTAGGAGGAGAGTACTCAGGGTAAGATATATCATATAATTCAGGAGAATATAAAGTTGTACCAGATGTTATGACATGTATATTATAGTTAGAATCTATATAAGTTTATGCTTTGTTTGATCCAAGACCAAGTCATTTTTTTGCATCACATCGGATTGTGAATCACTTGCATATGTTGCCTAGTACCACTGCCCAGTCAACCAACTTCCTTTTTTTCTTCGTCTTTTTCATCACATTTACTTTTTTGCAGGTGAACAGTGGAGAGTTTTATCACTGTTTACTGTGTCGATTCAGTTCAGTTACAAAAAAAAAAAAAATATCTTGTGGGCCGAACCAGCCTAACACCTTTAGGCCGCTCTCAGGCCAGCTCCTGTCTTGGGCCATTGTTGGCCCAGATACTTTTTGGACTGAACTTGACCCCAAATAGGTTGGGCTTAGCCCAGATTATTAGGGTGGGCCCAACCCAATGTTATTTTATTATTATTTTATAATAATATATAATATAATATTATATATAAAAAAAGACAAAAAAACTTCTAGAGGTTCTTCTAAAAAAATTTGTGATTTTCTCAGAAATTTTTCTATCAATTTAGATTAATATAGGTTTGTGTTTTTACAAATCTGGTATTAAAATATCTAGTTTTCTTTGAAATGCCGCAAAAAAAATTTATAAAACAAAAAAAACTATGTTTTTGTTTTCATACATACGACCAAGTTTCTCAAAACTTATGTAAAAAAATTTCATATCATATTTTTCATATAACAAAAATTCAAAAAAATATGTACTGGTATGTATTTTAGTTTTAATAACCAATTTATTAAAGTTATGAGAACTAGGCCAATATTTTAAAATATCAAAAAATAAAAATATCTTGTTTTGCTTTGATATCTGGGATTACGAAGTTATATGTAAAATATATTCCTGATATTAAGTAGTTTTTTTATATAGATATTACAACTATTATAATTTTATCCAATAAGATAAGGATCTTCTTATCGAAGAGGACTTTTCTTAAACTATTGATAGACCAATAATTAGACCTTAGCATATATCAGATAATTAAACAACGTAGCTTATCTTAGGTAGAGTGTATTTGAGGTGCCAATATCTTTTCTTTATGCAACCAGTTCCCGTGCTCAATTTTTGAGACCAATTAGAGTTTCTAATTATCAAAATACTAGGGGGCGACCCTCATTCCTTCTTTCTATTGATAAAAAAAATAAGAATTCCTTGTCTCTTTCATTTTCTCGATTATCTGAATAAATACATGAGAGTGAACGATTGCCACGACGTTATACATATACCACAGTTATTATCAAATAATGACAATTCATTCACAAAACTAGGTTAGCACTTTGACAATACTAATTCCTTCCATCTAGAATTTTTTATTGAGTTTAATCGCCATATCTATTTGTAACACATTGATTTGTTTTTACCCAACAAAGAACCAATACCCAAACCACCTTTATCCTTCTCTCTCACTATGATACTCCATTGAACCTTGCAATTTTTCCTTTGTTTAAAGACACCTGCCCATAAAAATCTTTTCTGAATTCTGGTAGGTATCCCTGTGACTCCTAGAGGCATTAAAAAAACAAACATATATCATAATAGAAGGGAATTTAAGACACTTTTGATTAAGCATATTCTTCCGACCATACTTAGCAGTTTTTCTCTTGACATTGACAACTTGTTTATGAGCATCAAAATAATTAGTTTCCATGTACAGATCCTTTTAGGATTACATCCTAAGGGCATCCCCAGGTAAGTGAAAGGCAAAAAATTATGTCTACATTAAATTGAGTTTATAAAAGTTGCGCTCTATACCATATCGATATTAATACCGATCATTGAACTCTTATAAAAGTTTATTTTGAGTCAAGGACATAATTCAAACCACCAGAGGATACTAGGGTGTCGCTGCATGCTGAAGGTAAGAAATCAGATCACCATTACCATACTAATAGGTTTGTAATCTAAGAATCCTATTGGTGTTTTTTTTTAGGGATCAAAGTAACATATGTATGGTTTACACCTTTCGGAAGCTTGCCTGATTGGAAGAATTCATTCACCAGATCATATAAATCATAACAGATTAAATTCCAAATCTTTCTATAAAATTTAAAATTGAATTAAACCGTTTGGCCCGAATTAAATAAAAATTGATTACACATATATTACTATTAATTAGCAAGACTCTTTGTAGCCTACATTTATAAAATATTTAAATATGCATCTTCTTTTTGCTTCTTATTAGGAAGATCAACTTTCAACTTAAGTCCTTAATTAGTGTTCACAAGGTTTGTCTTATGATTTATCAGTTTATACATATTTTAATTAATTATATTAAAAACATTCATACAATTGATATTTTTTTTTTATGTTAGAAATTAACTTTGAATACTACCTGTAACATAGTATTTGTAAAATAACTTATTTTTTTGAATTCATAATTTAGATTTAGTGGCCGAAATAAAGCATAAAAGTAGAGAACATGAGAGAATCTCCATCATGTTTTCAGTATTTATTCAATTAATCCTTTGTTTTTAAACATCTCTCCATGTTAACTATAAATAATAATTATGTATCATTATTAAATATTTTAGTAATAAAATGAATTTTTATATTTATATAGTATTTAAATCAACAAATAATTTGTCTTAAAAATATATTAATAATTCTTAAAAAAAACTCGAGGAAATAAAAACTCAATGATTGAATCATTTGTTTCCTTTTACTAATTTGGCTTAGTTTTTTGTTTTTCTATATATATTTCTCCACTATGCTATGTTTATCTAGCTTTAAACATATATATTGATTTATTGTTAATATATTCTAGACCAAGTCACAATTAGAATGATTAATTGTCTATTATGAGATAATTCATTAGGTTTTATAATTATTAAATTCACTATATGGAGAATTCGTAGATTAATTGAACAAATTTAGAGAACAATAATTCATTAAACAAATTCAAATAATATAAGAGTTAATAGATCAAATTAAAAATAAAATAATGGAAACACCCATAAATTTACAGTAAAGGGCCACACAAATAAAAAAAAAAAAAAAAAATAGCCATTGCTCCAAAGCTAGGAAGAGCTGGCGGCTGGTTTTATTTTAAATTAAATGTAATGGATCCATTATTTAGTGTTGAAACGGTCATTGAGAGTGATGAACTCCGAATTGTTGATGGACGCAATCCATTAATTAAGCCAATAGGAGCTATGATCAATCTTCAAACATTTTTTTTTTTTGAGAAGTATAATATTGCATTAGAAGAAGCCAATAGATGACGGGAACATAGAGATTTTGTTTACATGACACCTAAACAGAACTATGCAATGAAATAAACAACATACCAAGAAACGAAAAGAACAAATTGCAGCTAAAATACATGCATGAAGCCAAGAAATCAAAGAAGCAGTAAAAGATGCAGATTTGGAGCCACACCAAGATGAGAAGCCAAACAGACTTTTACTGATATCCAGATTAGAAGAAAAAAAAAATATTTTCATCTTGCATCTTCTTATCCGAAACAAAAGACCAGCCATGGACTCTTCACAGAAAAACCTTTGACAACTTAACATATTATAGAATAAGATTCTAATATAGGATGTTGTAATCATTACAGTTACTCATGTATCTATCAGAATAGGATTCTAATATAGGATGTTGTAATCATTACAGTTACTGCAGTGTTCTACTGCCTCTATATAAATAGGAAGGTTGGCTAAGGCACAACCCAACACATTCTATTATTCTCAACTTGGTATCAGAGCAACAAAACCCTAAAATAAATTAAACTTAATTTTCTCATAGCCTCCCAACCTCCCTTTTTCAATGGAACAGCCACCACATACATCTTCAAATTCTGCAGCACCAGCAGTCCAGCTTTCTTCTTCTCCAACAGTGCAGCCCTCTTCTCTTGCAGCGCTTCCTCTGCTTTCCTCTACTACGTCACCGCCTGGATTCTCCTCTGCCATGGCTGGTGAACGCCTCCTCTTGCAGCCCACGTTTGCTGCCTCTACTGCCGCAAGCATTATCTCTCTTTCTCACACTCATCAAGTCATCTCCCTCAAATTAACAAACACCAATTATTTATATTGGCGTACGCAAATGCTACCTTATCTCCTAGGCCAAGGAGTTTTTGGTTTTGTTGATGGCTCCAACACATGTCCATCAACACATGTTCTTGCCCATGATGGTATCTCTCTTCAGGTAAATCCGCCTTTTCAAACCTGGAAACAACAAGACCAACTCATTCTAAGTGCTCTTCTTTCCTCCCTATCTATGGAAGTTTTGCATCTTGTTGTTGGTTGTCAAAGTTCTTGTTCAGCTTGGGGCACTCTTGAGCGAGCTCTCGCTTCCACCTCCAACTCTCGTATTATGCAACTTCACGGCTCTCTTCAGGATCTTCGACAAGGTGATGAATCAGTAACTCAATTTATGCAAAAAGCGAAGGCCTTATTTGATGAATTGGCCGCTGCTGGTCGTCCAGTTTCACTTGAAGATTTCAATTTATACGTGTTTCGTGGTCTTCGGGGAGAGTTTAAAGACTTAGTTACCAGTCTTATTACCAAGGCTGAACCTTTATCATATGCAGATCTTCACAGCCATCTGCTCACACATGAATTTCTTCACAAATCTTCTGCTTCCATACATGCTCCTCTGCTGCCCACACCCAGCATTCCATCTTCTGCTCTTGTTGCACAGCGCCAGACTTTTGGCAATTTTGGCCGTAGTAGGGGCCGCTTCAACGGTGGCTGGCGTCCCAACTAGTCCAACAGTAGAGGCAACCGATTTACTGGCTCCAGACCTGATCACCGCAGCTTCCAAAACTCCTCCTTCGGTGAAAATAGGCAAGGCTCTTGGCAGCGTAATAGGGGGCAGAATCCACGCTGTCAACTGTGTCAGAATTTCGGCCATACAGCTCCCCATTGCCCTCAATTCCAGCAACGAGGTTATGGCCAACAACCTACTGCCAACCTGGTGCAGCGCAATCTCTCCTCAACCGGTTCTGTTGATTGGTTTCCAGATACCGGTGCCAATCAACACGACACACCTGATCTTGCCACCTTGACCACTTCATAACCGTACCTTGGTAATGATAATTTGCATGTTGGTGATGGTAAGGGCCTTCCTATATCTCATCTTGGTCATACAAAAATATATACACCACATCGTTCTTTCACCTTATCTAATGTTCTTCATGTTCTTGCAATCACAAAACCTCTGCTCTCTGTTCAGAAATTTTGTCTTGATAATAATGTTTATTTTGAATTTCACCCTCGTGTGTTTTATGTCAAGGATTTCAACACCCATGAAGTCCTTCTCTCAGGTCAGAGTAAAGATGGTCTCTATGCCCTGACCAAGTCTTCCATCACGTCAGTTCCTCAAGCCTATTGGTCTCCCTGCACTTCTACCTCTGCCGATTTATGGCATCGTCGACTAGGTCATCCTACTTCACGTATCTTTCAATTGTTAATCTCGAAAAATAAGATTATTTGTAACAACAAACGTCTTAATTTTCAATGTCAAAGTTGTCCTTTAGGAAAATCATCGCGTTTGTCTTTAGGACCTACTGGTCACAAAACTTCTGCTCCACTTGAATTAATTTTTAGTGATATATGGGGCCCTGCTCCTCTTTTTTCTTCAGATGGCTATCGTTATTTTGTTATCTTCGTTGATGCTTATACTAAATATGTATGGTATTATCCCCTAGTTGCCAAGTCTGATGTTTACTCTGTTTTTCATCAATTTCAAACTCTTGTCGAACGTCAATTTTCCTTAAAAATAAAATCTGTTCAAACTGATTGGGGTGGTGAATACCGAAAACTATCCACATTTTTTCAGACCATTGGTATTCATTATCGTCTGATTTGTCCCCACACTCATGAACAAAATGGTACAGTAGAGCGTCATCATAGGCATATTGTGGAAACAGGTCTTACTCTTTTAGGGCAATGTAAAGCACCTTTTCGATTCTGGAATTATGCTTTTGAAACCTCTGTTTATCTTATAAATCGCATGCCTACTCCTATTCTTGCCCATCGCTCTCCGTTTGATTGTTTATTTCAACGGTCTCCTGATTATCATTTTTTGCGTACCTTTGGATGTCTTTGTTTTCCTTTTCTGCGTCCATATAATAATCATAAATTGGATTTTCGTTCCTCTCCATGTGTGTTTTTTGGATATAGTTCCTCGCATCTTGGTTATCGATGTCTTGACATTGCATCTCACCGTATTTATATTTCCCGTCATGTCCGCTTCCATGAACATGTGTTTCCATTTGATAATTCTGAACAGATTGCAAAGGTCTCCACCACAACCCCCACCCCACCCACTACTGTTGTCGCACCCAAAAAAAAAAAAATCCGGCGCGCGGCGTTCAATGGCCATTTTTCGTTTTTTTTGTTTTTTGCTTGATTTGGTTCTTTGGAGTCGCCACCTAGTATTTTGGTCACTAGGAACCCTAACTGGTCTTTCAGAGATTCTAAGGTAAGGAACTGGTTGCGTAAAGGGAAGGTATTAGCACCCCTAGTACGCCCTCGATTATAATCAAGGCTTCTTTCAAGGATGTGTGCGGATTTATTACTCCCAATAATATTTTGGATATTCATCCTTTAAGGATTTCTTTATCCAAACATTAGCGGTGAATAATAGATGAATTCCCCTCCCAAAATAAGATTTTTATAGTTTTTGGAATATTGGCCAATACCCTTTGGAGTTTTACAAACATGTTGTAAAATCCAGAAATGCAAGAAAATAATTTGTGTTTAAGAAAATCTATGCGAAAAACACATTTTTCAAAACTTCCAATATTTTTTTTTACATAAAAAGAACATTCAAAACATGTTAGAGTATTGGCCGTATGCATGAAAACAAAACATTTTTTTTTGTTGACGAAAACCGGGTATTTTAATACCGGATTTGTATCTTTACAACATAAAAATACAAACCGATATTGACCAAAATACAGTAATAAAATTACAGAAAAATCACAAATTCTTTGAAATAATTTTTGAAAAATTTTTATTTTTTATATTTTTTTAGTGCTGGACCCAGCGGGGCCCACGTGGCTGGGCTGAACCCAGCAGGCCTCATGTGAACAGTGAAATGTCTGATGTGAACAGTGAATAGAATTTCACTGTTCGCGTAAATTATATTTTGATATGAAACAGTGAATTAGCATTTCACTGTTCAAGTGAATTATATTTCACTTGAACAGTGAAATGCAAGGAAATGCATGCACAGCGACGAAGAGGGTGCAAACCTGGTGGCAGAAACGATGTTGAAGACGATGAAAAACTCTCCCAGTGATGCTGGTGGCGGTGGAGAGGCAGTCGACGAGGTCTCCCAGTGGTGCTGACGGTGGCAGTGGTTGGGAAGCGCAACTATTTTCTGCAGTGTTTCTTCTCCTTTATGCAGACACACGTACCTCTCTCTTCCTCCTTTTTGCTTCTGTCTGGTTCTTCTCCTCTTGATCTCGGGTGTTTCCTTCTGTTAGCTGTTCATCCTTCTCTGTGTACAATGGTCTCCCCTCTCGGTCGTCCCCTCACTGTCTCATGCTTTTTTTGTTTTGTTTCCTCCTCCCTCTCTTCTCTAATCCGTTCCTTCTCCGGTTTCTTCTCTCTCTCCTATTCGGCGTTCTCTCCTCCTCTCTCTCTCTTTCGGTTTTTCTTTGTTTTTCTTTTGGGTTCTTTTTTTTTTCCTCTTCTTTTCTTTTTTTTTCCCTCCCTTGTTCTCCCTTTCGGTTCTCTATTTATAGAACCATTGGGCGTGGCCTTTTCACCGTGGAGCCAAGGAAGCGGGTCGTGGGAGCGGCTGTCCAGGCGGGCCTCCCTCGGCTTCGGCAACGCGGC
>NC_133302.1:6765615-6799642 GCF_005239225.2 Populus alba
GAAATATGTATGTGTAAGGAATTTTAAGGATTTTCCTTGCTAGTTGAATAAAAATTATGATTAAATGAGAATTGAAATGAAATGTTGCTTGCATTGTTGATGATAAATGTATCATTGATGGTAGATGATACGAAAATAACAGGGAGTAGCAGCACATGCATAAGATCAAGGTGGATACTCAACACTTTATCTTTTTAGAATTAATACAATTTTAATTTATGAAATTCAGAATTTCACTGTCTCTTATTTTCTATGGATGGTAAAAAGTATGAGTAGAGTATAATACTGAAATACCTAAAATACAAAAGAAAAGAGCTAGCACTCTAAGGTATATGAATCTTTCTCTCCTAAAAGAGTTTAAGAGATTTCTCACTAGTAGTTCATGTGAATTATCATTACAGGCTAGTAAATTAAATAACTTATGGTTTACGATAATTTAGCCTTTGAAGCAAATATTCAAAGTAAAAACTACATTTGATCTTCTAGTAATCTTCGCATAAAAATATAAAACAACTCTACATCTATCTAACGAGATCCTTAGAATTCCTGAAAAATTTTAAATTTATCGTTTCCGCTATGTTAATACATTGATTTTACACTAGGATCAAGGTATATCTATAATTATGGAATTATAAGTCTAAATATGGTAAGACAATAATCCTATAATTGAATTATATGTCTAAATAAGGTAGGTCAATATTTCTGTAACCAAGGTCGTTAAAAATGTTTTTTTGACACAACATTGAAAATACAATATAAACTTGGATCGTAAAAACATATCATAAAATCATAAGTGATTTTTTTTTCATACATGGTCCATACAAACAATAAAAAATTTCTTCAATAAAGATATGGTGTATTTGTTCTTGCATGATAAAAACCTATCATGTAAGATCCAGAGAAAAAGTCAGAAATGGTTGATTTGGCTCCGAGTCCAAAAAAAAAACATTGAAAACAACTATGTCTTCAAAATTACACTCCCTCGTTGCCAATTTCAATGCTCCCTCCAAATGCATGATCATTTGTAGTGTTTTAACTTATCTGATGTCATTTATCTTGATGAAGAATTCATCACTTTTATATATTGTTATGCTTTTATACGTTTTAAATATTGTTTGTTAAACACCATGAATATCAATAAGTGGATCTATAAAGAATTGTAGGTTTTATATGAACTAAAACAAATGAATCAAATAATTCAAAGTATGACCTTTTTTTTATCTTGAAGTTTTGGTTCTTTGTTAGATCATATCTTAGAGAAATCATAATATTGTAAACTTGTTTAAAAGGTTATAGTTTTTAGGTATAAACACATGGTGGATCAAACTTCAAAGCATAGTTTGTCACTCTTATCCATAAAAATATCCCTATAGAATAAGAATTTTCAAGTTTCTATCCCATAATAGATAATTTTATTTATTAGAAAGGATTTAAGCAAGACCATGTTTCTTTCATCATTGCACTATGATTGAAGAAGGAAATTCTAGTGAGCAAACACAAGGGTATGGCAATGAAGAAGATTAGAATTGAAAATCTGGAATTATTGTAAAATCATAGTAAAATCATGATTTTGCTTGATTTTATTAATTTTACACGATTTTTAGTCTGAATTTATTATTTTTTTATTTTTATATGATTTTGCACAATAAATATATGTTGACTTATAAAAATTATATGATTTTATGAGTTATCTCGTGATTTTAATAATGCTTCAATTATGGTCTTTAGTTGGACAACCCTTTTATTCTAGTCCTTTTAGTGATTTCTGCAATCCTTTCATTATGATATGGTTTATAGCTCACGTCAACAAGATTTTGCTCCACCTATAAACACAAAATATTTAAAACCATCATTAGGTCGAGTGGAGACCTATACTCACTTGCTGGAGATTGATATTTAGATTGATAATTTTGTTTAGGAAATGAAATGCTGAGATTGGTAATTTTTATTTTTTTTTAGTTTAGAAATTTTTTAAAATAACCCTATAATTATTTACGGAGATTCTTTTCCTTTGATCAATAATTATAGGGTTATTTTAAGAATTACAAAACTAAAAAGGAAAAATAAAATTACAAATCTTGATATTTTGTTTCTAAATAAATAGGAAAAAAAATGAAAACACTTCACTATCAGAAAATTGATAAATACAAACGGAAATACCGAAGGAATATTTTTGTCGGTAAATTACCGACGTATTTTACCGACGGAAATATTCCCTTGGTATTTACTGAGAGAATTATAGTGGGAAAAAAATTAAAACAAAGCGAAAAAAAAAAAGGACGACGTGCCATTTTTACCAACAAAATTACCGACGGAATTTATTTCGTCGGTAAATTCATTGGTAAACTGTGAACACTATTCATCATATCAATTACAAAAGGAATCACCGACAGAAACTTCCGTCGGTATTTTACAGAGATTGAGCTTTGAAACTATTTAATTCTCAATTACAATGTTAATTATTGTTCTTTACATAAAAAATCACCGAATGATTGAAAAGTCGTCGGTATTATTTGGCGGTTTTCTGAAAAAAATAGCTTAAATTAAAAATTTAAATTAAATATTACAAATGGAATCACCGACGGATTGAAAAGTCCTCTGTGATATTTGGCGGTTTCTGAATTTTTTTTTATTAAATTCAAAATTTGAATTAAATATTACAGATAGAATCATCGATGGAATAATTAAAAATATTGATATTTAATTATCTTTCTGTAAAACCATCAGTAAAACATCCCAATAAAAAGCCTAGAATCCTTAATTTCACAACAGACCTGTCTCCTTTCTTCTTCTTCTCTTCTCTCCTCAACTCCTTCTCTTCTCCTCCATGCTCAGGTATGTCTTCTTCTCCTTATTTTTTCTTCTTAGTTTTTTTTTAATTAGTATACTTTACAAATTTTTTTTTTCCTCTTCTTAGCTTCACTTGCAACTACATTAAGATAAAAAAAAAAATTTCTTCTTTTTTCGTGTTTTTTTCACTATATTTGTTTTTTATTTTATTTTTAATTTTTTTTTGTTCTTAATAATTGTATGAATGTTGTTGAAGATTTTTTTTTCATATGAGATCAATTTTTAGTTGATTTATTTATAGGATTTTTAAATTTTTTCCATATGAATTTTTTTAGTTGAATTTATTTTTTTCGTGTTATTTATTTGTTGCAAATTTGTTTGAGTTGATTTTCTTCTTCTTTTTTCCAAGAATTTTGAGTATTATAGAGTGTTGATTAATATTAATTTAATTATTTTATAGTTTTGTAAAATAGATTTTTTAAAAAATATTTTTAAATAATTACCGACGGAATTGCATACAGTATTTTTCCGAGGGAATTACCGACGGAATGAAGTGAGTGATTTTTCTTTTGCTCGCTTTTTCCATCAGTAAATCCATCTATAATAATATTTTTTTAATTAGCAACGACTTACCGACGGACAAAAAATTATAGACAAAAGATTCATCGATAAAGTATTTATGTCGGTGATAGTTGGTAAATTAATTACCAACAGAATGGTAGTGCAAATACCGACGGAAAATTCCGTCAGTAAATCTAAAGATTGTGGTAGTGCTTGTATAATATTTTCTTAATTAAACCAAATAGAAAATAATAATAACTAAGAAAAATAACTTCTCCCTATAAATCCTTTTACATGACTCTTTCTTTGCAACTATAATGGGAAGACAAAAAAGAAGAAGAAGAAACCCTACTCTCTTCTCTCCAAGTGAAAATCTTAAATACATTTATCTAAAAACCATAATTATAAAACCCGACCTCATTTAAAGTCTGGGTTATGTGTTAGACGGGTCAATCTCTATGTTGGCAAGTGGACTGAATCTATTTTTCGGTCGAAAACAACCTTATTTTTTTAAAAAATTGATCGTGTCTCACATGGTTTGCGGGTTGACCCTTTAGTCATCCAAGTTTGACTTGGTCAACTCTTCAAGTTCTCAACATCAAACCTAGCTCAGGCTAGGCCTTGAGTCACCAGGTCAACTTGTTAGTCTAAAATGTGTTTGATAACTATGCTAAAAATCCCAATTTCAAAATTTTTGATTAAAAAACCCTCCAAAAATTATTCATTTGGCTACTCTTGTTGAAGTCACTATTGATTGTTATTGTTATTGTCATTGTTATTTTTTTTATTATTATTATTGTTGTTGTTTTTGTTGCTGTTTATGATGTTGTTTTTGGTATTACTATTGTTATTGTCGCTACTCGATGTTGTTGTTATTTTTCATTGTAATGGTAACAGTGAAGGTGAAGAGGTGGATGGGAAACAAAAGGACAGGAAGGAGTAAATAAAAAAAAAGAACTTAAAAGAACTTTTATGGGTTTTTTCATCTATTTATCCGTCAAAGTCTAATAGAATAAGCACATTAAAAACCATAAATCAATTTTTTTTTTTTAATTTAGGACTATTTATTTTTTTGGTGGTGGGTTTTTACAATTTAGCATAAAAGAATAGGTTAAAAATCGGGTTGTATCTCTCACCTACCTCTCCACTCGGCTTTGATTAAAGTGGTAAGATTTTACCTATTTTTGATTTGACCCTACTTAAATTGAATAAAAATCCGATCCAACAGGATTAAATGACACCAATCCTTTGGATATCAACAAGTCAAAATAAAACTGTCATATATATACCTAACCACTAGTCTAGTTTTGTAAAAATAAAATCTCCTATCACTAGAAACAGGGAAACTTAACAATAGCTTTATTAACTTTGAAGAAAAAATCGATGCAGTAGTAGCCCATTAATGCAATGTCACAAACACCATCCATTTCCACTAAGAACATCTTGCACCAATCAAGGTTATTGACAATCATTTTTTTAAACAGCTATAATAACAAAGGAAACTTCAGTGATTTTCCAATGCACAGCGTGAAATTATATGTGCAGAGGAGCCACCATCAAGAACTTTCAAGCAGTTATGAGAAACGTAGTTTATCACTTGCATTTCCTTCTATAAATGATGAGTTTCCATCCGCTATTAACTGTTTTGTTGGACCATAAAGTGAGCACCCTGTGCTCAGTACTCTTGACTTGTCATTTCAGATCTGCTCCATCCAAAAAATCAGAAAAAAAATAAAATTATATATTAACTTGCACTATTAAGCAACTTCAATGATGCAAAGGTGAAAGGATTTCGTTTTTCTTTTCAAATGGAATGATATACAAGCACAAAGTATAACAATGTCACACTTGAAATGACCATATGCTCTCGAATGCTTGGTCAAACATTCAGTAATCCTTTGACAACATAATCACGAACATAGTGTAAATCAATGGAAATATGTTCATGCGAGAATGATGCGCTGGATTTATACTTAACTAAGTTTGATGTGAATCTTGATTTTATAAAGTGTAAATGGCCTAATTAGAACTTGCATTGGATCTTTTTCTGTAGTCTTGATTATATCAAAGTTACTCTAATATTATCACATAAAAATGACAGGTGATTGCTAAATGGGAATACGAAGTTCCCTGAAAAGAGAGGAGAGCCACCCAATTTCAGAAGTTATTGCAGCTAATGCATGATACTCCGCCTCTGTTGAAGAACGAGCAACTGCATTTTGCTTTTCTGTGCTTCAAGATATTGGGTTAGACCCTAGAAAGACCATATAATAATTTGTGGAGGTTCTGTCATCCATATTTCCAACCAAATCAACATCAAAATATGTAGTAACAACCATTGATGAAGCATGTCGAAGATGTAGTCCATAGTATACCTGCCTTTGAGATAGCGAAGTAGTCTCTTGATTATAGATAAGAGAGTTTGAGATGGCTTATGCATAAACTGAGCTAGTTTATTTACTGGAAAAGAAAATGTCTGGTTGGGTGAGTGACAAATACTATAATGTACAAGTAACACTTTTATACAGAGAGGAATCAGTAGCAGCTCTACCATCATGTAGCATGTGAATTGGTTTAGCTCCTTCCAGGTTGTATCGTGAAAGTATGTCGCAAATATAGCGATGCTGAATTAGTAAGAGACCTGTCGTGGTATGAACTACCTACTCTTTAAGAAAGAAATGCACGTTTCCAAGGTCCTTGAGATTAAATTGTTGGTTTAATGCGAAAATGAACCTGACAAGAAAAAGACTAGAGTTTCGTGTGAAGATTAAATCATCTACATAAACCAAGTAGTATGCAATATGATTTGCATGATTGTAGAGAAATAGGGAAGGATCCATTTGAGATTGTTGAAATCCCAATGAGGTTAGGCCTTGACTAAAAGCTTGATACGAGGCACGGGCTGCCTGTTCGAGATCATAAAGAGACTGTCTGAGTTAGCAAATGTGATATGGATGGTCTGTATCAATAAATCCTACTAGTTGCTGCATGTAAACAACTTCATTAAGTTTTCCATAAAAAAATGCATTATTCACGTCTTGTTGATGAAGAGACCAGTTCTGAGTGATGGCAAGTGATAGAACAATTCGTCTTGTTGCTGGTTTAATGTTAGGTCAAAACATTTATGCGTAGTCAATACCAGGTCGCTGGTGAAACATGACGTCAGACCTAAGGCTTGTAACTGAACATCAAGCTGGGGAAGGAAAGCAAGGAACTGATACGCAAAACTAACTAGCAAGCAAGGCACAAAAGGCACTCCTTAGGCCTCATCAATCGAAGATGGATGAGGCATTCCAATCGTTGAAAAAGCCTTCTTGATATTGGGTGGCCTTTCATCGTCCTTTAGGATATTTGATTGAATCAGAGAATCAGTTCTTACAGTGCCCGAAATTAGACAAATTCTTTTGATACAAAAACCCTTTTACAACCAATTGGTTTGATGTTTTCAGCAAGTGGTACCAGCTCCCAAGTGGACACCATGGTTTGTATATGCTTTGTATTTATCTTGATGATTTGGGAGGCAATTATCTTTGATGGATGGCCTAGACGTTAATGCCATTGAACAAGAGGATGAAATTCAGTGACACTGGCAGCAAATTTGTCAGGAGCAGTATGGCTTGCTAATGGATACACACCATTTTGACATCTTCCTTGTAGCGTAGTCGCCCCTATGATCCGATCCGATCTTTCACAAGGTAATATTAAATTCAACGTGTACATAATTTAAATCTGATTGAGCTGAAAATTTGATGTTGTTGCCAAGGATCAATACTTTGTCCTTAAAGCTTGATTGTTTGTCACTTGTTGCAAACATACAAAATGCAATAAGTCTCTTAGATTCGAACAACAACATTTGATTCATTTTGCACTAAATTTGATTGCATTTTTGTGTTCTTGTTTTATCTGCTCAAGATTGAAGAACAGAACAAACTCGTCTGGATGTATGTATTAACAGAAGCTAAAAATATGTTTCTTTTAGAAAAGATCTGAACTGATGGGTTTTGTATTCTTCTTACTTCTTTTTTGCGTTGAAAAACAGAACAAACTCGTCCGTATGTATGTATTAACCGAAGCTAAAAATATTTTTCCTTAAGAAAAGATCTGAACTGATGGGTTTTGTATTCTTCTCACTTCTTTTCTGCGTTGAAAAACAGAACAAAATCGTCTGTATGTATGCTTTCACAGAAGCTAAAAATATTTTTCTTTTAGAAAAGATCTGAACTGATGGGTTTTGTATTCTTCTCACTTCTTTTCTGCGTTATCTGGTGAGTTTCTTATAGGAAAAAATGTACTGATGAAGGAGATTTTTTAAAGTAGAATCAAATATCCTGAGGTTACGCTCGGACAAAAGACTAATATAACATTTCCTCATCCTTTCAGTCGTCATCGATTCTGTAGCTTTGCTGATCATTTATATAATTCAGCTAAGTGATTGGGGACCGGTTGTAGCGTTTATACAGATATTCAGTTCTGAATCTTATTTTACTGAAAAGATTGATCTAGCTACCAAAATGAAGACGTCAATCTCTTATACTTTGAGAGCGATATGGTCATATGGTTGGAGAATGACTTGAACTCCATGTTGGGGGCACATTGTTAGAACTTCAGTTGGGCAGTGAGCATAAGTTGGTGAGAGAGTAAAACTGTAACGTTGCAGGATCATAGAGAGGGCTAACTTTGTCTCTGTGATAGCAAAGTTCATCCCCGCACAATTTCGAGGTCCCAGACCAAATGGCATGAATGCAGCTATGTTATTGTTTGTAGCTTTAACCACCCCGTCTGCAAATCTCTCTGGTTTAAAAAGAAGAGCATCTTCTCCCCATATTTCAGGATTTTGATGAACTGCTAAAGTTGAAATGTAAACTTCAGTATTCGCTGGAACAGTTATTTTTCCCAATTTAGTTTCCCTTTCAACTCTCCTCATCAGAATAGCATTTGGAGTATATAGTCTTAGAGATTCATTAATTACCATGCTCATCTACAAAGAAGAGACAGAAAATTTAGTTAAAGAACTGAATCAAGAGGTATAATGTTGCAAAGTTCATAATTTTGGTTAGAAGCTAGCCATGGTGGAATGGTTGCTTACAGTTTTCAATTTTGCAATGCGATCTTGACTTGGAATTTGGAGGCCAAATAATTCAAGCACCTCTTTCCTTGCTTTATCTTGCCAATCTGAGTGGACTGCTAGAAGAAAAACAATCCAGGTAAGAGCGCTTGCTGATGTTTCTTGCCCAGCTAGATAAAAATTCTTGCACTGATCAATCAGGTCATCTAATGATATTTTCTTGGTCTCATCCGAATCATGATACGCCTTTAGGAGCAATCCAAATAAATCATGTCCATAGCCATCTAGTTCTCCCAACAGTGCGTCTTTTTCTCTTCTTTTCATCATGTTCATGAATGATTTTCTTATCTTCGCTTCCAGATTTTCAAATTCAATATCATAACTTGCTTTAACAAATTTTCTGCAAAAATAGAAAAATGCCATTCATTTCTGCAACATTAGAATCTTGTATAAATGAAAAGGTGGGAGCCTGAAAATGACAGAATTAAAAGATTTAAAATTTATCGTCAGCAAGATAATTGTCTCCAAGGGAAAACTCATGTCAGGCATGATTATGCCGATTCATGCACATATATGGTGTTTACCCAATTCCAGGAATTCTAACTCTGTAATTGTTTTCTGAAATAATGTGAGTCATTCTCGTAAGCATATCAAATACGTGCTGCCCTTCCAAGTAGCTGCTTCCAAAAGACGTCCTGGAAATTACTTCTGATGTTAAAATTTTGAACTCTACAAATATATCTATCTCCTTGCTATGACGGTGTCTCCATCTTTCAAGCATAATCTCTAAACTGGCGATCATTTCTGGAACCATACCCTGCAGAGCATAAAAACGGTGCTTAGTAGTTGATGGAATTACCCTAGGTGGGTGACTTTCATATATGCTTGTACTGTTTATCTAGTTCAATAGTAGTTTAGTTATATATCTGCCAGCTTCATGATCACAGTTCAAAACAAAAACAAGAATTTACTTTTATGCTCTCTCCATGGAAAGCATGGTTGGCCAGTTTCCTGAGTTTAACCCATTTTTCCCCTTCTGATAAGACAATTCCATCCCCTAGGAGCTTCTTTATTTCACTTGAGACCTTCGTTTTGGGGTACGCTCTATCTTTGTTGCTCAATATTTGTTTGACCAGCTCCGGTTCAGTGATGATCAGTTGTGCTTGGGGACCATACCATTGAAGGAAGTTCATCCCTGTACAGAAATATGTAATCAAAGTTAATTTATATAATTCTGCTGACATTCTGTTGATATAAGAAGTTATAATTCATCTAATTTTAAGCAAGAATATTGCTTGATATCTAAAGTATGAGAAGATTGTTACCGTAGAGCTTGATCCATGAATAAAAGTGGGGATGAACCATGGGCAATGTATGATGTAGTAATTCCTGGGGACTGCTCCTAATTTTTCTTATCATTGTGGAGATCTCTTTGGTGTTACCATGCAGAAATCTGTAAGAAGGGCCTCTGATTCCCTGTGACTTCATCAAAGACTGGATGCGAATGGGAGTCCACCATACTTTATTAAAGAACTTGATGAGAATAATGAGAATGGATAGGAACAGAGTACAGCTTGTAAAGTAGATTAATGGGTTCGCCATTGTTGCTAGGAGCATGTGTTCTTCACTGACTGAACAAAAACAGAGAAACCATGGTCTTGATATAGAGGGCTTTGGCATCTTTGAATTGTTGTTTACATGAGAGAAAACTATGGAGTAGCTTTTTAGAAAATAAATCTAACTCTAATCTATGGAGTAATATGATTTTGGGCCAGGATCAAGGTATCTACCATTATGGTTCTTGATAAGGTAAATGAATAATCCTGTTATGGAATTATGGGTCTAAATAAGGTATTTCAACATTTTTGTACGTAATCCCTCCATTCGTTCTGATATGGTTTACAGCTCGCTCCAACAAGATTTTGTTCCACCTATCTTTGTCATAAAATATTTAAAACCATCATCATTCTGCCTGATTTTTTTAAATGAGTTTTAAACAAATAAATTTGAAAATCAAACTATATATATTTTTATCTAATTTTCCATAAATAGAGTTTAAATTTAAAATCTATGTATAAAAATGTAAAAATACTTAATCAAATATTAGATAAAAATCCAAATATTTCTAAACAATAAAACTATAACTCTTTTTTTAAAAAAAATTCAAACTATATTGTGTATAACAATTTTTTCTAAAGCACAATTTTATATTAATGGGTATAAATTTTGATTTAATTGCTGTATCAGGCTAACATTTTTTTGAGGATTTTAGAGGCTTGTTTCCTTTAGGGTTAAAATTTCATCATCATTCTCTGTCTAATTTTTTTAAATCAGTTTTTTTTAAAAAAATTTGAAAATTATAGCAAGCATGCGGTGTCGCGATGATCTTCCACCTTTGTCTTGTTGTGGGTATCGGGAAAATGAGGTCGACAAGTTATTCTTGCCTCTATTATTGGAAAAAGAAAATGAAAGTCACCACCTAATTTTTGGTTATTAGAAACCCTAACTAGTCTTAGAGATCGGGTACGGGGATTGGTTGCATAAAAAAAATGTATTAACACCCCAAAAACACCTTACCTAAGGTAAGCTGCATTGTTTAATTGTTTAATGTATGCTAAAGTTTAATTGTTTTCTAATTGTTGGTTTGTCTATAGTCTAAGAAAAGCCCTCCTCGATAAGAAGGTTCTTATCATATCGGGTAAAAATTAAGTATTCAAACGTCAAAAAAAAAAAAATTCTATATTAGGAATACATCTTATCTATAAGTTAGTAATCCCAGATATTAAAAATGAAATAAAATATGTTTTTGTTATTTTTTGAAATATTGGCCTAGTTCTTATGATTTTAATAAACTGGTTATTAAAGTCAAAATGCATGATAATATATATATTTTTAAATTTTTATTGTATAAAATTATGATATGTAATTTTCATGTAAGTTTTGAGAGACTTTGCCGTATGCATGAAGATAAAACCCTTTTTTTATTTTTTTTGTAGAAAATTGGGTATTTTAATATCGGATTATTTGTATCTTTAAAGTATAAAAATACAAATCAATATTAAGCAAAATTATTGGAAAAATATGCGAAACAAATCACAAATTTTTTAAATGGATTTTTTTGAAAAAGGTTTGGAATTTTTTTTATGTTTTTGTTTTTTATTAATATATAATATTGTATTATATAATATTAATATATTGGGATGGGCTAAAATCGGCCCAAAAGAAATTACGCCGAGCTCACCCCAAAGTTGTTGGAGTTAGGCCGAGGACAGCCCAAAGGTGTCGAGCTAGTACAACCCACAATATTTTTTTTCTTTTCTTTTTTGGACTAGGCCGAATCGAGCCCAACCATTTTGGTCTGGGTCGGCGTTGTTCGACCTAGTAAATATTGTAGTAGCTTTCCACTATTTCCTTTCACTCTTTGTCATCTCCTCAAATTTTTTTCCCCTTGCTTCTCTCTGTGTGTTGGTATTTATAAGGAAAAAAAAGGAGGAGAGAGGGCTACTAACCTTGTCCAGTCATGGCATAAGGTTAGTAGGATGGTTGGGCGACCCCTAGGTAGCCGCCCACAGGGTCCCCTCTACATTTTCACCTCAAGGGCAAGGCATGAGGTGGGGTGCGGTCTTGTCGGTTTTTTTGGGTTTTACGAGAGAGGGAGCGGGAAAATAGAGGGGAGAAAATCTTCTTCTTCCCCTGCCTATGCTTGCCCAAAGGAAGAAGGAGACCTACAGTGTCGTTTAAAACGACACAGTTTTGGGCCATTTCTCTCTCTCTTTCTTTTTTTTTTTATGAATATTATATGAAATGACGTCGTTTTCACTAAATCGCGTCCTTTCATTTAAAAGAAAATGGCACCAAAAACTTAATTTTCCGAATCAATTAATTTTTTTATTTATTCAATGAAGTCCTTAATTGCAATTTTGATTTTAAAAAATAATTCAATTGTATCCCTGCCAAATGTTGCCCTAATGTTTGCCACCTTTTTCACTTTAGTCCTTGGTTTTGAATTTGTGTATTTTGACCCTCAATTGATCAACAAACTTTCAATTTCCTAAATTTAGTCCATGATTCAATCAATTTCAGTCCCTCTATTGCACACCTTTTCCAGTTTGGTCCTTGGTTTCAGATTTCTTTAATCAAGTCCCTAATTGGCCATCAAACTTCAATATTTATGCAATTAAGCCCTTGATTTGATTAAATCAACTCTTAAAAAATATAATTTGACCTAAGAACTTTAATTTCTTTCAATTGAAGCCTAAATTGACCTACAAATCAATTTTTCTTGCAATCAAACCCTCCATAAGTTCAATTAAACCTTCAATAAAATTTAATTGCGTATATAAATATTTGATTTTGGACTTTTCTTTCTTAAATTGAATTTTATTTGTCAACAAGGCTCTCATCAGTCAACAATATATAGTCAAATTTCAATCTCTGTATTTTTAAACCTCCTCAATCAATTGTTTACCATTTCTAAGCGCTCTAGCATCCTCTTTTCACTACTATTGTTTTTTTTGTTTTTTTCTGAATATATTTTTTGTATTTTCTCATTTTTTGTGTAGGGACCCAAAAATAAAAAAACAACAAATGGCCTCTCTTTACAATACTTACAGAGTAAAGACTTTCCGTAGTAAGTTTTGGAATTATAAACAAAATTGAACTTTCAATTCTAATCTTCTCAAAACTTGGTTGATCTGAAACTTTGTCTTTATAGCTATTCCCTTCTACCAGAAACCAATAATCAAAACCATATACAACTTGGTTATTCTAAGATCCTGATCTAGTGATCCTCTAAATTCTGTCTTTGATTGGGTTAACCTGAAATCTTGTTTGGTGATTTTCTTTAACCAGAACCTAAAATTGTTCTTCCTTATAGCGGGGGTTGAACTTTTTTTTTTTCATCTTTATTTTGAGAATTTCCTAATGATAGGGTTTTTCCTATTTTTCTTCCAATATTAAGATAATGTTGGTGGCTTGATCAACTTGAGATCCCATCTGGTGATCCTCTTTTACCATAACAAAGAAAAATATATTTGCGATTGGGTTAACCTAAGATTCATCTAGTAAGATCCCTTTTAACCAAAACCAAAGTCTGTCTCTGTGTAGCTTGGTCAACTTGAAATCACTTACGACGACTCCCTTTAACCAAAGTTGGAATTCTGTGTGTGGTTGGGTTAACTTGAGATACCATCTGGCGACCTCCTTTGACCAAAACTAATAGTGAATGTATGATTAGGCTAGCTTGAGATCCCTTCTGGTGACCTCTTTTAATCAAAACCAAAGTTTTTTTGTGTGTAGCTTAGTCAACCTGAAATCCCATCTGACGATTTCTTTTAACCAAAGCTAAATTCTATGTGTGGTTGGGTTAACATGAGATCCCATCTAGCAACCTCCTCTAACCAGAACCAAAGTTTATGTGTGGTTGGGTAAACCTCAGATCTCATTTGACGATCCCCTTTAATCAGAACCAAAATACTATGTGTAGCTTGGTTAACTTGAAATCTTATTTAGGGATTCTTTTTAATCAAAGCTAAAATCTCTATGGTTGAGTTAACATGATATCCCATTTGGTGACTTCCTTTAACCAGAACCATAATTTTATGTGTATCTCGGTCTTCTGGCAATTACCTTTAACCAAAGGTAAATTCTATATGTGGTTGGGCTAACCTGAGATCCCATCTAGCAACCTTGTTTAACCAGAACCAAAGTTTGTGTGTGGTTAGGCTAACCAAAGATCCCATCTGGCGACCTTCTTTAACTATAATCAAAGTCTATGTATGGTTGGGCTAACATAAGATCCCTTCTGACGACCTTCTTTAACCAGAACCAAAGTCCATGTATGGTTGGCCTAACCTGAGATCCATTCTGAAGACCTTCTTTAACTAAAACCAAAATCCTGTGTATGGATTTTGTTTTCTCTTTCTTCTTTTTTTCGCTTAGGTTTCCTTATCTTTGTTTTTTTTTCTTTTCCCATCCAATCTCCTCTTAGTTCTCTTCTAGATTCTCTCCTCCTATTCTCTCTTTCCCTTGGTATTTATAAGGGAGAACCAGGGGAGAGAAGGCTACCACCCTACACCTGTCGAGTCAGGAGGAACTGCCTTAGAGCCACTCACAAGGCATGGCTCTCCTAGTTTCTTTCATCATGATGGTAGGCATGAGGGAGTGTGAGTTGTGTCAGGGTTTTTAGGAAATTGGGCGAGAGAGAGAGAGGGAAAAAGAGGGAGAGAGGCTGAAAAGGAGGGGAAGAACAACCTTCTTCCCATGCCTTTGCACATCAATGAAGAAGAAGGTGCATAGTGTCGTTCAAAATGACATTATTTTGGGTTTCTTTTTTCTTGTTTTATGAACAGTAAATGAAACGACATCATTTTGAATAAAACATGCCATTTCATTTAAAAGCAAAGGGCGCCAAAACTTGTCAATCCCCAAATTAGTCCTTAATTTTTTATTTGTTCAATCAAGTCAATTACAATTTTGATTTTAAGAATCAATTCAACTACATCAATACCAAATTCAAGTGCCAGCCCTGATGTTGGCCACCTTTTTCACTTTGATACTTGATTTTGAATTTGTGCATTTTGAACCTCGATTAATCATCAAACTTCTTATTTCTTCAATTTAGCCCCTGATTTGTTAGTTCCTGCCCCTATATTTAAGCGCCTTTTTCAATTTAGTCCTTCGTAGTGGATTTCTTCAATCAAGTCCCTAATTGGCCATAAAACTTCAATACTTATGCAATTAAGCCTCTAATTTGACCAAATTAACTCTTAAAAATTGTAATTCGACCCCAAACTTTGATTTATTCAAAGCCTAAATTGATTTAAAAGTCAATTTTTCTTGCAATCAAACCTTTTATAAACTCAATTAATCTTTCAACAAAACTGATTAAGTCTTTAAACATATGATTTTGAACTCTTCTTCCTCAAATTGAATTTTCTTTATTAACAGGGCTTTCATCAATAAAAAATATACTGTCAAATTTTAATTTTTGTATTTTGAACTTCCTCAACCAATTTTTTTTGGTCATTTTCTAGGCCCTCCAACATCCTCTTCTCACTGCTATTATTTTTTGGTTTTCTTTCAAATAAGTTTTTTTTACTTTTTTTGTATTATCTATTTTTTGTATAGGGATCCAAAAATGAGTGACAACAACTAGATTAGGATTTCAAGTTAACCGAGCTGTAAACAGTTGGGTCATAGTTCTGGATTAAAGAAGAGTTATGAAGATAGAGTTTCAAGTCAACCGAACTAAAAGCTTTGAGAATATTAGTTTTGAAGAAAATTCATTTATCTTTACAAACTTACTACACAAATAACTTAACAAGTTTTTGCTCCGTAAGTATTGTAAATAGATAACATTTGTTGTTATCCATTTGAGGTCCCACATAAACAAAAAAATCAGAAAAAAAGGCAAAAAAGAGAAAATACAAAACAAATTCAAAAAATGTTGGAAGAAAATAAAAAAATATATATTTGTGAGAAGGGTATACTAGAATACTCAGGAAGTTGTCATAGACTAGTTGAGGAAGATCAAATATACAAGATTGAAAAATCTGACAGTATATTTTCGAATGATGAAAGCCTTATTGGCAAAGAAAACTTAATTTGAGGAGAGAAATTCAAAATTGGATGTTTAAGGACCCAAATAGAATTTTTCAAGGTTTAATTGAATTTATTGAAATAATATTTTGAACATCTTTCTGTAAAGGAATTTTTTATTTAATAAATCACTTTGAAATTTTTGTAATGCGTAACACAATGGAAATAATTTCTTTTTGGATTGTAGAATAATTCTTTTGACAATCATTTCAATTTGCAGATGTAACTTGAAGAATTTGTTCTTTTCTATTTTATACTTGTTTTAGAATATCTTTGCACCCTAACTCAAAAGCATCCATTTCAACTATTTTGGGAGCTAAGGGATTGACGAAATATAAGCAAGATAATTGATAAACAAAAGAAGGTGTGTGCGTGCGTGTATATGTATATTATGATGGCATTATATAATTGTTGATGAACATTTACAGTTTTTGAAAAATAAATTTTGGTGAATTAAGAATAAAAAGATCGATTGAGTACGTAAGGTGGAAACAAAGACCGCTCATTAAGAATAAAAGAGACATTCATCAAGCCACTATATATCCAGCCTCAACTCTCAACAGATAATTGTGTTTCCTTATTAATACAACAAATTGCTTACACGTAAGATACATAAAGAAGACCTTCCTTTGCTTCTGGATGGAAGAAACTTAAGAAGAGTACATTGTTTCCTCATTATTTATGGCAAAGGTACATAATTAAAAACTCAAACACAACACAATGAAGCCTGACTTGAACTGGTGCTAATAGTGACACCAGCACTAAAATTACAAGCCTCGTTTATTTTAAATTTGAAAACAGTACTGATCTTATGGGCAGGTTACGATATCTTGGACAACGTTGCCTTGGACATCAGCAACGTTCTACTTGATGTATTATCAAGCAGACATGTGGGCTACGCGAGCTCTCCGTATGCCGACCAATCGGATTGCAAGACTGCACAACATCAAAGCGAGGTTGCAATAATTAAGACCAACAAGAAGTTAGCTTGCTGCCGTGCTCATTGAACAACCAAGAAAACACAATTAGATAATTCATAAAACGTCTAGTTCTTACGCTTCAAGTTTGGCATCATTTTGCTCTGCTAAATGCTGACCGATCTTCTTGAGATTCTCCAGATTTGGTTTGCTTGAATTGTCCATCAAGCCTTCACTGGGTTTTAGCTCAACCTAATTGTAGCATGAAATGGCAACGCATCATTAGCAACGAAATGCTAGCTTCGTTAAGTTTACCACGGCCAAATAAATAACTAACTCGTTGCCGAAAATTCAAAATCTTTATATTTTAAGCTGGTTTACCTGGAGCCGAGTATAGTTCTGTTCTAATCCACCGTATTGGAAGACGTTAGACATGTACTTCTCAGTCATTTCATCCGCTGCAGTCATCAAGATATCCAGCAACGGGTTGGAATTGTCATCCTGCCAAAGCCAATCAGCAATTCCCCATTCGCCGTCTCCAACCTCTAGCCTGCCACTTGCATCTGGTGCTCCAGTTCCAAGGGAGAGAATAACAATTTTTTTAAAATCTGTCTTTTGTTCTTTCATCGCCTCACACACAGCTAGGAAAGACTGACAAGATTATGACAAGAGAGATAAGGAATTAATAAAAACAAAGGCTATAAATGCAATACAGAACTACAAAAAGGTGTGACTTGATTGCCAGATAACAGTATAATTTCTACAAATGATAGTGTATTCTTTTTCCTTGCGGTGCCAACTTATCATTTTCCTAGTGTAAATGCTGTTTTTTTTTTTTCCTAGTGTAAATGCTGTTATATCACGATAAACAGCAACTTACAGGATTATTGGCTGCAACACCGCCGTCAACTAGGTTGAAGGGCTTGCTGGTTTTGAAATAATAAGGGGGAAAGTAATACGGAGCTGCAGAGGTGGCCCTACAAACGTCTGCTAGGGGAGCATCCATTGACCTGTCACGCTTGGCCTACAATACAAGTGAATATCAAGATGAGAAAAT
The DNA here is from genome assembly GCF_005239225.2 of Populus alba. Taxonomy (NCBI): domain Eukaryota; kingdom Viridiplantae; phylum Streptophyta; class Magnoliopsida; order Malpighiales; family Salicaceae; genus Populus; species Populus alba. The sequence goes on from NC_133302.1 coordinate 6,783,605, forward strand.
ATTAGGTGTACACGTGTGTGTGTGTGTATGTAATTAACGAATCAAGTAAAATTTATTAATGTTGGAATATATAAGTGTGTGTGTATATATATACATACATAGGAAAATATTAGAAAATATGCAAGTGTAAGAATAATGACCTTTAAGGTGGAAAAGATGGTAGGCCCAAAATGCTTGATATCGAAGGCGGGGATTATCACACTCGTTAGAGTCTCACTGATAGCTAGTTTCTCTCCCAAAAGCCCCTTGATCGTATCTTGCAGATTCTTACCGTCATATTTTGGTTGTAGAAAACTCTTATTAAGAGGATCTACATAACCCTTCAACCCAGGAACCCACCAGGTGACGAAATTAATAATAAACCGCAATATATTTGCTGGAGTATTAATGACTCTGGTGTACCTGTTTAAAAGACAGATCCTGTCAGTGATATAATTTGTGCAAATGTCGTTATTAATTCAGCTGAAAAGGAAGAGTTTTGTTCTAAGAATATGGTTTGAATTATCAAACAAGTTCAATCCGTTGAACTTGTTTTACCTACGTTGTCAAAAATTGCTTCCTTGCTCCATCAGGATCAGAGACTCTGAAATCCCCTTCGGTTAACAGAAGTTGGTTTGTTTCATGTGCTTTGAGAAGGGATTTTCCTTCTTCACTAGGAAAGATAATTGGACTCTTGTCTTGATAAAACTTAGCAATATCTTTCGCAGCAAACAAAGGTCGTTTTTCAACATTTGGAGCAGTAAGCATAGCTGTCATAAGGCCTCCTGTGCTTGTCCCAGCAATGAAGTCAAAATAATCTGCAATTCTTGCGTCCTTGTTGCCATCCAATTTCTATATATACAAGAAAAATGAAACGAGGATGAATATATATAGCTCTAGTATGTAAGAGTTTGATGAACGAAAATATGAGCAAGCATGTTGAGGGAACAAATTAACCTGGAGCTTTGATTCAAGAACACTTAGGACTTCACTAGGAATGATGCCTCGCACTCCTCCACCATCAATGCTAAGGATTGTGGTGAAGTCTCCCTGATGCTCTGGTTCACAAGAACTTCCATTCCCTAAAATTTTATCAAGGATCATAACAAGAACAATTAATAAATATTAACCAATAGTAATGTTGCCAAATTAATCTTTAATTGTATGCAATTCAATTCATAAGACTGCAACAAAATATCATGTTATTGGAACCGATGAAAATGCTAGCATGGGCATGTGTCCAAGTAAGGGCTCACCCATGTTGTGAAAGCTAAAATATTAGAACCCTTTGCTTAGCGACTATGTTTTGCTCAACTACCACTTGAGGAACTAGGATCGGCTCTGCTCCCCTTTTATAGCAAAATTTTGGGTGATGATGCATCAATGTGAACGAGAAAAAAAGGCTATACTTAAAGTCGCTGTACTCTTGATTGCCTTTGGGCCCAACTCCAACCCAATGACAGGAGAAACGTGGGCTGTTTATGTGGATGAGAGGAAATTAACAGCATGTCATTGGCAAAGTTGGCATTCTTTAATGTACAGATGTCATGAAACCAATTCAATCCAACAACTTAATTTTTTAAGTAAGATTTCAGGATATGGTTTATATTATTCTCTAACACACCCTTTCAAGTGAAAGCTTTTTGGGCTTGAAATTTACACAGGGCCACATTGCCTTGTGCTTAATTTTATCAAATAAATGAGGATGTTGAGATTCAAACTCGTCACCACTGGGTCATCAAGGCTCTGATACCACGTCATAGAATCAATTCAACCCAATAGCTTAAACTCTTAAGTGAGGTCTCAGGATATAATTTATATTATTCTCTAACAGGGTAAGCAAATGAATCAGATTATTTGGAATATTTATACAAATTGACTAAAAAGTAATTGAATCAAATAGTTCCACGAGTTTATTGAATACTTTTATTAATTTGTTTTTAATTAGGTTTGGATTGGTATTGATTGTAATAAAATTTAGCCCGGACCAAACTAAACTGATCAAGAAAATTAAAGCATAAGAAAATAGCTCATCTAAAAAATCATTAATATTACCTAAAGGTTAGCACTAGGAACTAGTGGTGTTCCGATGTGGTTTTAGGATCATGTAACCAGAGCCCGGCCCTTCCACTTAAACCAACCTTCATTGGTATACAATCAAACATATGCATATAAATTGTATATCGCAGCAAAATTAGAAAAAGAATTGGAAAATAAATAATGAATAAGGAGTCCCTACCTTGTTTATGATTACGAGTAAAGGTTAGGAGGTGAGTGGACCGCTGGATGATTTATGGACATAAGACAAATTAATAAATACCATCCCCATGGGATTGTTGACTTCTTGTCCGCTCTTTGAGAAAGGACCGGCTCTTGTCCGTCCTATTTGTAAATGTGAACAGACGGAAATATTCCTCATGCAGCAAAATTAGGTATTTCCATGCAATTCTCGTGTATGAGAGGGGATGAGAATGGACCACAATAAGATTTTAATTACATGTTCTAAATTAACAAGTTCAAACTATATGATATTGTTGGCTGCTTAATATAGTAGTGCTTGACATTATAGTAATAATTATTTTTAAAAATACATTTTGGTTAGATAGGCATTAGAATAATAATTTATTATTATTAAAAAATTATTTTGATATTAAAACATCAAAATGATCCAAAAATATAAAAAAAAATTAAAAAAAATATATTTTTTAAATGCATAGTGCCACCACAAAAAAACAAACACACTTTTTGTCTATTGTTGTTTTAGTAAACTTTTTTATGCATTTATATGAAACGGGAAATGTAGTTGAATATTGTTCTTTGCTAAAATTATGTAACTCAAGTGTAATTAGTAATATGTTAATATTTACTCCTTTAAACTTTAAAGAAAATAAATATAAAATACAAGAGATAAATTCTAGATAGAGATATTTTTATTATATATTCATGACCCATGAATTTAACCGTCACTATATTTATGTATTTATCTGTTTTTTTAAAGTACATTCTAGAAAATAACTAATATAACATAATTATTTCCCGTGCAATATAAAATTTTCCTTCATTCCTTAGCTTTAGCGATGCTTGTTTCCGTAACCATCCTTTTTGGTAAAAGGGGTAAAAAAGGGCCAAAGCTATAATTTCAAGAAGATAGCACAATCCGTAAAGAGGAACAGGAGCAGACTAGGAGAAGGTTAAGAACATAAAAAAAAATCTACATCTTTCGCTCGAAGCTCCCAAATTAGCTAAAAGATCAGCTGCACTGTGCTCTTCTTTTAACATATGCTGCACAACACACGACTAGTATTAAAAATATATGGTTGCGGTTAATTTTTAAAATTTTTTTTATTTAAAAAAAAATATGGTAATAATATTTTTTTATTTTTTTAAAAATTATTTTTAAAATCAACATACCAAAATAATTTGAAAATATAAAAACCATATTAATTCAAAAAAAAATTTAAATTTTTTTAAAAAGTGTCTTTGAAATGCAATGCCGAACATGCCCTAAACCAATATCTTAATGGTTTTTTTAAATAATTATCAAGAATATAATGAAAAAGACTATTAAATATTGATGAGCAGATTTATTAATATCTTAATGTCCTTGATAAATAGAAAACAAATATGATCACTAATAATCATGACCCAGCTCCAATCCAATGACAAGAGATAAGGTGGGTTGCTTCAGGGGACGAGTGTAAACAAAATGTCATTCGCTTAGTTGGCATTCTTGAATGGACGGATGAATAAATTGACCAGATTATTTATTCAAAATATCTATAAAAATTGACTAGAAATTAATTGAATCAACTTCTTTCATGAAATTATTAGATATTTTTTGTTTGAAAAAAAATGATTATAATAGGCTTTAATTTTAAATTTTAAAACTAAAAAATCAACATGAAGCAATCAGTTTATTAAAACCTGATGAAATAACTCAACAAAAGGTTTATTAATCAAAGACCAATTTTTTTTATAAAAAAAGTCCAATGAAATAGCCCATTATTTTAAATTACTCTTATTTAATTTTAACAAATACAAACTAAACTAATTAGTTTAGTTTTTTCATTCCATTTGTTTGGGTTTAAAATAAAAATAAATAAATTATAGGAGTTTTGTGAGTATACCGTAAGTTTTATCTTTTATATAATAATAATCTCATATATCCTTTATTAGAAGGAGCCGAAGGTGGATATATAATATTTTGTTTTTATATTCTCATAAATCCCTTTATTAGAAGGAGCTAGCCAAGGGTGGATATATAATATTTTTTTTTTATATTCTTATTGTAAACTATTTTTAGAATTTTGATAATAGTCACAATAAATTGTCAATAAAGTAATATATTGATTTGGAAAGATTTAATAAGAAAATTGAGGCCTGTGTAGTACTGAAGAAAGATGATTGAAAACTCATGTAAGAGTGAAGATGAAAGTGTACCCCCGGAAGATTTAAGGACATCTAACAAATTAATAAACGCCAACCCCATGAGATTGTTGACTTCTTTACCACTTAAGAGAAAAGACGAGCTCCTCTCCCTCCTATGTAGCTAAAGTAAGGGTGATTTGTATCAAGTCAGCTGGGCATTAATTGGTGCTGCGTAAGTCATCTATGTTAAGCATCAATTAATATCTCGTGTTTTTTGTAAGACAAAAGCATGGATGTCTATCTCTATTTATAAATAAAAAATATATCGAAGCCTTAAAATCGCATCACAAGAAAGAAAGAAAAAAAATGATACCACAAAGTTATGATGAATAAGGTATTGTTTTATTATTAATAGAGATTTTTAATTGTTTTTTTATTAGTACAGAAATGTTGTAAATTTCATATTACTTAATCAATTTTTTTTTTTGTATTTACCCATGAATATAGTTAAATTTGGGTGAACCACATAATGTATTTTATGTTTTATTTTATTTTATCTCTTATTTTTTTTGTCTTTTGTCTTGTCAGGTATATTTTGTTAAAAAATATATCAAAATAATATTTTATTTTTTATTTTTTAAAATATATTTTTGATGTCATTACATTAAAATAATCTAAAAAATATTAAAAAATAATAATTTTTTAAAATATTAAATCTAAGGCAAATGATGTTTTGGCTAGAATGCTAAACACCCTATAACAATCATGTTATTAATAACTACTGGATAGCAAATTAATTGAATGAATTTATTATATTTAAATTTTTTTTTAAAAAAAATCAATTATTTTAGATTTTAGTTTTAAATTTTAAAACAAAAAAACCTACCTCAACCAGTCAGTTTATTAAAACCTGACGAAATAGCTCAACTAAAAATTCGTTAATCAATGACTTTTAACCACAAAGTTTTCGTGGATACCTGAGTCCTTTTATGTTTTAAGCATGCTTGGCTTTTGACCACAAAGTCGCGGCAAGATTTTCTAGTTTTTGTTGAGACTTGACATGTCTATCTTATAAATTATGGCACTTATGAAGACACAAATGCATGAGAGTATGTTACACAATATTTTTATTTTATTTTATTTATTAAGAGTAAAATAATATTTTTAGTTTTGATCTATATATAATTTTTTTGTATTTATGTTAAAAGATGTACTTTAAAATTAATTGATTAAGAAGAACTATAGCCTTCTCTCTTATGTTCGTATTTTTTTTCACGAGGCCTAATCAAAAAAATTTGAAGTGATATTTGTTATGTTCCTATAAATCTGGTATTTCATCTTTCCTTCATTTTCTACAATTTGGTATTTATGTTATGTTTCTGCAATTGTTTTGGTATTTCATCTTCCCTTCAATTTCTGTAATTTGGTATATAGTTTAGTTTCTGCAATCTGGTACTTTGTCTTTCGGTGCTTTTGGAGTCTGATTCTCTTTGTTTGTTAATTATGGCTACCAAAAGAGATGATTCACTTCTGTCTGTGCGTGTGAGGTTGGATAGAAAGAATTATTCATACTAGAGTTATGTGATAAGAAACTTCCTTAAGGGTAAAAAGATATGGGGATATGTTAGTGGAACTTATGTGATACCCAAGAATACTGAGAAGGGAGATATTGTTTTGATAGATATATATGAAGCAAACAATAGAACAGGCAGAGCCGGGCAGTGAAACTGAACAATGATTCATTAAGTGCTGCAAAGAAGCTATACAATTTAGTTTCGGATGTTCGTAACCATTTTCAAATAGCTGAGATGAAGGTCTACAAAACATATGAAGGGCATATAACTCAGTTTTATTGTTTCGAAGCCCAAAAGGCAAGTTGAAAAACAAGGATTGAACCAGCCCGAAATTCCTGCACTGCAAAGACTGTTTCGGTTTATGGCCCTTATCTCAACGCTCAGACGTCCAAAAATTGCAAGATTAGTTTTTTTGGAAATAAAATTGGATTCTCTACAATTTATCCAGAAATAGAGATCTTTTAATTCACACGTTTTCTACCTCAAATCGGGCCCGAAATGTCTGAGCAGGAAGGAATTTAATGCAGAAAAGGAAACTTTCCTCATTACTGCAGGGGTAGAAAAGCCACAATATAAAAGAAAAAAAAGGAGGAGAGAAGAGAAAGAAACCCTACAACATAGAAAAGAAAAAGAGAGGAGGCAGCACCAAGGGGAACCAAAGAGGGGCAGAGGCAAAACTATTGAAAATCGGAAGAACACCTATCTTTTCGACGGAAATTCTCTGCTTTTAAGTGATGTTCATCGTATCAAGTTTGTTTCTCTTTAATTTAACTATGGAGTATACTTTTATTCTGGGATTTTTGATGTAACCTTTCTATGATTATGTGAACAATTTCTTTGGTTGAATTATTACATTAAGATGTTGAGTATTTCATTCTATGTGTAATGCTTGCGTGTGTTTGGCCACTGCATGATTTAGAATTCAATTTGAAACGGAGAAGTGATAATTGTTTTAGCTATTGTTTGAAATACTGTAAGAAATCCATAGGATAGAGATATCCTAAGAACTTTTGTAATCGTTACAGGTTTTACAGTACTTAATAAATTTCGACAAATTCAGAACTTTTGTAGAGTATATGAAATTTGTTTGTCGAAATAATTTATTGATGCTCGAGACAGATTAATATTTACATAAGGAAAACCTGATTATCAACATTAGGAGTAATTAATTTAATCGAGAAAGTTCACATAGGCATAGTTACGGTAAGTCAGAAATCCTAGAACCAGTACAATTGAATTCATTAATATTTAATCAATTGGTTGTTTGTTTTTAATCATTAATTTTTTTTTCATAAACTATCTTATTCGATTCCTCAAATAGATCATAATTTAAAAGAATTCGGTAATTAGTAGTAATTTTTTACAAATCCTTGTGGGACGATACTCTACGCATCACTTTATTACTTGTTACGATTTGTGCACTTGCAAATTTAAACAACAACCTCAGCGGTAATAAATTTAGAGAAAGCATTCCAGGTGGGATAGGCTCTCTACTTTCTCTTCGAGATCTTGATCTTAGCTGCAATTTCCTGACTGGAGAGATACCAAGGCAACTTGGGCAATTGCTAAGGTTGGAAACTCTGAATGTCTCTCACAACATGCTTTCTGGACGGATTCCGAGCACTTTCAAAGACATGTTAAGCTTAACAACTGTGGATATCGCATCCAATAAGCTACAAGGCCCCATTCCCGATATCAAAGCCTTCCACAACGTTTCATTTGAGGCTTGCATGCCAATCCCCAATCTCGGCCTACAATGGAAAAAAATTATTTCGAGCTTACAACTAAGTGGCCTCCGCTGCCAAAGGCATTTTGCACAATAAGTTTGTGAGATCTCTTCTCATAGTGTATAGCTAGCTACTTCTAATCAATTATCAATTCGAACAATGAATTTTTTTAATATGAATTTTATCATCGAACTTTTTTTCTTTCAAATTATGTTTTATGCGTTAGAATTTGTTTTTCTTTACATGAAGGGTTTGAGAATATTTTGATTTTAAATTGCAGATCAATACATAACAGAATGAAATTTTAAGTTATCGCTGAAACAATTAAAAGAACAATAAAAAAAAAAAAAACAAAGAACACGATAACAGTATGTTGGTTGGTGAAACTTTCATTATTTGAAAAATAAATCAAATAATTTAAAATTAAATCAAATATAAAATAAATAAATAAAATTAATATAAAAAATACATTCAAATACATTAAATCTAAAATAGAGACGGCACTTGAGAAGTAGGAGGAGGCAAGTTGTTGCCGGGACTTAAGAAAAAAATAATCAGAATTTCTATTTAGGATTTTTCAAGGATATTTTGAATATTTTTTTATAAAAACATAATTAGAATTTATGTTTAAGATACTTCAAGGATATTTTAAATTTTTTTAATAAACAACTAAAAATATTTATAAAAATACTTATTTGGGACACTTCAAGTCTAGTTTAAATATTAAAAACAAATTATAAAAAAAAATTAATTAGCATTTATGTTTAGGATACTTGAAGGTTAGTTTAAATGTTTGTTTATATAAAAAGTAGAAAACATTTATTAAAAAAAAATTATTTATGATATTTCAAGGATAGTTATAATATGTTTTTATAGAAAAAATATAAAAACAATTAATTAACATTTTTGTTTATGATACTTCAACGGTAGTTTAAATGTTTTTTTAGAAAAAATAGAAAACATTTTTAAAAAAAATTAATTAGAATTTCTATTTAAGATACTTCAAGAGTAGTTAAATGTTTTTTTTAAAACAAATAAAAAATATATATAAAAACTTAATTAGCATTTCGGTTTAAGATACTTGAATAGTAGTTTAAATGTCTTTTTTATAACAAAAAAAATAATTAAAAAAAATTAATTAGAATTTCTGTTTAGGATACTTAAAGGATAGTTTTAAATGTTTTTTTTATATAAAAATAAAAAATATTTTTAAAAAATTAATTAGCATTTTTGGTTTGAGATACTTCAAGGGTAGTTTAAATATTTTTAAATAAAAAATAAAAAATATTTATAAAAATTTAATTGAGATTTCTGTTTAGATTTATTAAAGGATAGTTTAAATTGTTTTATAAAAATAGAAAAAATTTATATAGAAAAAATTATTTAGGATACTTCAAGTGTAATTTAAATGTATTTTTTATAAACAATAAAAAAATAATTAGTATTTCTATTTAGGATACTTAAAAGGTAATTTAAATATGTTTTTAATTAAAAAATTTATAAAAAATAATTAGCATTTCCATTTAGGATACTTCAAAGGTAATTTAAATGTATAAAAAAAATTAATTAGTATTTCTATTTAGAATACTGCAAGGATGGTTTAAATAGTTTTTATAAAAATAATAAAAAATTAATTAACATTTATGAGTATAGTTTAAATATTTTTGATAAAAATAATAAAAAATTAATTAACATTTATGAGTATGGTTTAAATATTTTTTATAAAAATAAAAAAAATTAATTAACATTTATGTTTAGAATAAAAACAAATACCACATATTCCCATTACATACTGTACATGCGAGCTGTTTTTGTATGATTTTTATTACAAATCTTTCGTTCGGACATGCCCTGAAATGTTAGAAAAAATCCATGCTGGATCACTTTTTTGGGGCTAAATCTGACTACCACCTCCTACGTATTTCTTAAGACTTGTAGGCATACCACGTCGCATTGCTGGATGAAATGTTTCTCCAAGTCCTCCTATGTATTTCTTAGGACTTCTAGGAGAGAGGCATGAAGAGAAGGAAAAATCAAAAGAATCTCTCCACATGGTTTGCAAACGTACTGTCAATAGTTGTGACTGCGAATTTACAGAAGATCCTTACGAGAATGTCATACGGGTGCTGATATGTGACACGCCATGGAATGGTTTGCAGCTATGCTGCTGCTGCTTCTGCTTCAGAGTTACTAGTTATAATATGTTTTGTAGCTTTTGAAGTCCTTTTTGAGGAAAGGTTGATAGCTAAAAGCAATGCATATGGGGGGGGGGGGGGGGGGGAGACAAGCCAAAGTACATATAACAAGAAACAAAAGCGTTTAATTCTCAGATCATTGTCATGAATAATGCCAACAAGGACTCATCAATAAAGTGCAAAATTAAACAACATTATTCATATCGACTTTGTTCATGGTTTTTCTCAGCAACCCGAAAGAAGAAATCAGAAGGCTGTTACCAGAAAGTTGATTCTTCTTCACTTCTCTTCAGAGTTTCCTTTCTCGAAAAAGGTCTTTTTAATCCAATCAAATGGCTGGAAAAGAAACAATTAAAACTTAAAGGTTTCATGTTCATAAATTGAGGAAAAGAGACACTATGGACAAAACATAGTTTGCAAAAACATTTTCTTTTTGTTGGAGTAGAGAAAGCGCATTTGCTTATGAAATTGAAACAATTAACTTTGCCTACACATAATCAACAATAATGTTTGATAAACACTTTCTCAGGTTTAAATCAGAAGTTAAAGCACATTTCCATCCATAGTCGTCAAAAAAAGTGAAACGAGCATTTCTATTTTACATGAGCAAGCAGACACTCAGATTAAAAACAACCATGCACCAAAATTGTTACAAACAAACAAGCGAGAAAGCAAACTCGACATACTGATGGGGGGGGGGGATTTTACATTTTTCTCCCGATCCTTTTTCTTTCTGTAGTATATTATGGTATAGCTAATCACATGTCATGACAAATTACAGCCAAATTATTAAAACCATAGATTAGGAAAGGATGCCTAATCAGTCCCTCATAATTGTTAAAATGAGGAATGGGCGGTGTAATCTCAACCAATCCAGCAACTGATCTTTGTTGCCGGTCTGTCTTTATTACAAAGTCCAACCCAGAGCTTTAAGTTAATGGATGGAAAGGATATTCTAGTACATTCCACGCTCCTAATCACATTTACTAAAACTGATGCTCACAAATGGGCTGCAGAATCATGTCATATATAGTGGACATATGGGTTCAATAGTATGCGCTACTTCTATGTCAACACAATTAGATTTTACACATATGGGGCAACTGATAATCTTAGTTTTCGGTGCAAGCACTTCAGGAATTAGTATTGTCAAATTCTATTGCGGGAAAATAACGTGATGCTGAAACAAGCACAAATAATTACTAATTCAAAATAAATGGGGATGGTGAGATTCGAACTCGTGACCCCTTGTTCATCAAGGCTCTAATACTATGTCAAAAAATCATCTCAACTCAAAAGCTTAAGCTGTTAGGTGAGGTCCCAATATATGATTTATATTATTCTTTAACATTTACTAATTCAAAATAAAAATTATTTTCTTGGAAACACTCATATGTAGTTTTTAAGAAAACTGAAAAACAAAAAAAAGTTGTTTTTCCAAATGCTCCTTTGGGACTTGTTTGGTTTGCTGAATTTTGTGTCTATTCTTTTATTGTTTCTAATTAATGTAAGCCAAATAAGACTTTCTAATTTTGGAACATGTTTCCTTAATTTTCCATAGAGAAATGTTGTTAGGATAAATGCGAAAAACTAGATATGGGAACCATAAAACTATTTTCTAAAAGTAAACATGAAAACATGACCTTAGCTTCTGAAGTTTTTGTCAACATTTTTTAATTATTTAACATTCATATATAGCCTTATTGGTGATTCTTTTCAAAAATGGTTGTGATTTGGCTTTCGGTTGAAGCACTATGAACTATCAATTATGTCATACTGATATAAAACAAAAACAAAGTCTAAAAAAATTTCCTAAGGCAACGATTTGGTTTTAATTTCTCTTATTTTTCTTTTGAAATACTTTTTAGTTTTCTCGTTTTGAGAAAGAAAGAGTTTGAAGATAAAGAAATGCTGGTTACTGCCTTACTCTTTGCCTTTTGTTTGTTAGCCTTTTCTAAGTGATACTTTTAAAAGTTTTTTTGGAATAAGTTGATATATTGAAAGGGCTAACCAGAAGGTAGCCAAAAACAAGATACATGAAAAAAAAAAATCACAAAAACAAAAAGCAAACACAAAAAGAAAGGAAAAGAAAGTCAACAGATACATAACCAAAAAAGGACATTAGGAATGAAGAAGCTGATATGCCATGCTTAAAGCCTTGATTTGGTGTTAGACCAATCTATAATACCTTCATGTCCCATAATTAAAGTAGTGCCAATAGCCATGAAGAACTTATCTGCAGACTTGAGCCAATTTGAGAGGCAATAAAGAGTTAAGGAGAAAATATCTTCGAAGGTCGCAGTTCCATCATTGAAGATTACCTTGTTCCTCATAAGCCATATACTCCAGCTAACACAACAAGAAAGCATAGACCAAGCCTTACGCTGGAATTTTCCGAACACTAGGTTGGGCCATTGATGTAAAAGATCATCCACACAGCAGGGAAGACAACCACTAATACCCCACCAATTCAAGAATTTCATCCATAATTTCCACACTGCTCTACAATGGAGGAGAAGATGATTTGAAGTCTCAATCTCATTTTCACAAAAGATACAAAAGGCTTGATCAACTGGGATTATATTACGGCAAAGTAAGAAATCCTTAGTGCACAGTCTATTCTAAACAGCTAGCCAAAGAAAAGATTGAACCTTGGGAGGGACCCCCTTTTGCCATATCGAAGCCTTGAAAGTTCTAAGCCCTGGATTCAAAATCCTGTCAATAAGTAAAGAACAAGTTTTAACTGTATACCCTCCATCTGTTGAAGAGGACCAGACTTTTTTATCTAAAGTTGTTGCCTTTAGTCGAAAGCTTTCTAGAGATGAGAGAAGGTAGACGACCTGCTCAGTTTCAAAGAGGAACAATTGTCTCCTCCAAGCTAATTCCCACTTCCATTCTCCTTGCTCCCAAATTCCCATGTCAGCAATTGTGGCATTCGGTTTAGTGGTAAGAATGTAGAGTCGTGGGTAGATGACTTTCAATGGAGAGCTATCAAACCAAACATCAGACCAGAATCGAGTTAGAGAGCCATGTCCCACTACAAATATGCAATTATTGGCTAAAGCTGAAGAGACCGAGTTTGTTGAGGTCATAAGGGATGTTATATCCCTCCAGATACAAGACAATCTTCTACTAAAAAAAGGGAAACCATTTTCAAACACCGGCTTGAATTTGTTGAATATCATCTTCTTCCACAGCTCATTACCAGGAAGAGAGAGCCTCCAAATCCACTTGAAAAGCATTGCTTTATTCTTGGCTATCAATGACCCAATCCCAAGGCCACCCCTATCCTTATCTCTAACAACCACGCTCCATTGGACTTTGCAAAGTTTTCTCATTTTGACAGTTCCCGACCATAAGAATTTGCGTTGGATGGAAGTAAGCGACACACACCTTTTGGCATAAGGAAGATGGACATGAAGTACAAAGGAAGGGAGTTCAACACACTTTTGCTAAGGCAAATGCGATCGGCCATGCTTAACATTCTCCCTTTCCATGAAGTGAGTTTCTTTCGAAACTTATCAATGACGGGTTTCCATGTTGAAATCCTTCTAGGGTTAGACCCTAAAGGCATTCCCAGGTAATTACATGGAAGAGAATCATGCCTGCAGTAAACTGATTTTGCAAACTCATCCAAGCAAGAGTCATCAACATTGATTCCTATAAGAGAACTCTTAAAAAAATTAATGTGCAAGCCTGAGCATAGAGCAAACCACCTTAAGACTCTTTTAACTGACTGGAGGGCATGCAAACTAGCTGGCATAAAGACAAGAGTGTCATCTGCATATTGAAGTTGACTTAAGAAGTTATTAGAGCCAAAATCAATACCCTGAAAGATGTCTGAGGTTGCCGCACGTTGAAAGAGAACAGATAGACCTTCAGCAGCAATATTAAAAAGAAAGGGAGATAGGGGATCACCTTGCCTAATACCTCGCCCCACTTTGAACTCTGGGGAAGGAGAGCCATTGACTAAGACTAAAACCTGACTAGTAGACAAGCAGGAGGAAATCCACCCTCTCCATTTAGCACCAAAACCCATGTAAGTCATCACCTCATCAATGTAATCCCATAGAACTGAATCAAAAGCTTTTTGGAAACCAACCTTGAAGATGAGACCCGATCTTTGACTTCTTTTTAGATCATAAACCACTTCATTAGCTACCATAAAACCATCAATAATTTGTCTGTCTGCTATAAAAGCAGTCTGATTGTCACTAATCAAGCTGCCTATTACTTCCTTTAATCTGCTGGACAAAATCTTCGCAATAATCTTGTAAATACCATGGATCAAACTAATGGGGCGATACTCTTTGAATTCCCTATTAACCTTTCTTTTCTGCACCAATGTGATATAGGAGAGGTTAACCCCTTTCGGCATAGACCCTGTTCTAAAAAATTCAGTGATCAGGTCCAATAAGTCTTCTGCAATAAAATCCCAAGCGAGCTTATAAAATTTAAAATTGAAACCGTCTAGACCAGGGCTCTTAGAACCATCACAATCCCACACACATCTTTTAATTTCATCCAATGTCACATCTCGCTCCAGCCAAAGAGACAACTTTGAATTTAACCTTTTAAAACCTACAGGACCCATCTCTGCCTTCTTCCCAATTGGAGCTCTATATAGATTATAAAAATAATCAACAACAGTGTTTGCTACCCAATTTTGACCCATGTTTTTGATATATATTTCAAAAAAAATCCAAAAATAGAGAAAAACAATGAAAATCCAAAAATATGTTTTTTTAATATATTTTCATCATTTTAGCATTTTCAACGTCGTCTAAAAAAAGAATTTAAATTGTTAAAAGATTTTCAAACGTGCTCGACTTTTCACGCGTCATTTTTAAATCATTGATTTTCCGCATTTGAGTCGACGTTGATATTGCTCGTTTCAAAAAATACAAAAAAATAAGAAAAATCAAAATTTACAAAAAGAAAGAAGTTGAGGGACCAAGTTGAAAAACCTAGCAACATTTTTGCCTATAAATACTGGTCTTTAACTCAAACAAAAGTGGGGGGGTAATTTTGAAATATCAAAAAATACAAAAAAAATAACCTAACCCTAAACCTATCTCTACCAAGCCTGCCGCCCCCCTTCCCCCGTGGTTTGAATTTTTTTTCTACAGCCGCCGGCCACAAACCAAAAGCCAAACAGCCACTTCCCTCAGCCATACACTGTCCCTTTCCCAATTGACAGCCGGCCTATCTTCTTCCCCCCCTACGGTCTCCAGCTCTTCCACCACACCGCAGCCCCCATCTCTCCGTCATCTTCCCTTTCGGCCTGCACACAGAGCCGCCACTCACTTTTCCTCCAACACCGGACGAGCTTGCCTCCGTCAGCCGCAGCGACGCCCACAGCATCGTTCCTTCCCTCTCAGCCATCGTCTCAACTCCATCACCAGGAGTCACCGACAGACCACCATCCAGCGTCTCTTCCTCCGATCTGCCTCTCAACGTCGTGCTCACCGCCGGCCGCAGCACACCAGTAACGACCCAGCAGCGGTCACAAGGTCACCGAATAGACCCGACGGTCACAGATCCACAACCACCAGCAGCTTCCCAGTCACCGGCGGCCACCTGAAGCAGAGGAGAAGAAGAACACAAACAGACCCATTTGCCGATCTGAAGCGGAGAAGAAGACCTGAGAACAGATCAGGAAAGAAGCAAGAAAAATTAAAATCTACTGTTGTTTGCGTGTTCTTGACTTTGCAGGTGGCTTTACTTCACACCGCCGGCGACGAAAGGATGATGGGAAGAAGTCGATCCAGCCCCCCCCTGTTGTGCAGTGTTTTTCTTGCGGGCGGCGCGTGAAACCCACGCGCCGCCAGTGATGGGGGCGCGTGGGAAGACGCGCCGCCACTGTTTTCTCCCCCCAGAAGCCTTCCCAGCACTGTTCCCGTGCACTGTTCCTGAAGCCTTAGGATGTTTTAGGGTTTATTTTGTAATTTTGAATTGTTTGATGTAATTGTTTTGTTGATTTTGAACCACATTTGTATTTTGTAAATATGGATGTAAAAGAAAAGAAAAGAAAAGGAGAAAGAAAAAGAAAAAGAAAACAAAAATAGTGAAAGTGTATGTGTGTGTTTATTTTTTTTTTTATTGAATTATTTATTTATTTTCTTTTAATGATAAAATTGCAAATTATTAAAGAAGAATTTAATATTTTTGATCGGATCACGGTTAAGAATTATT